>NC_041380.1:59308731-59314187 GCF_002162155.2 Triticum dicoccoides | reverse complement strand
ATAGAATTTCTAGTAGAACCAATCATATATATATATCATCAATGTCTCACAAACCACCATATTAATTCACACATACACACATGTATAGCTATATACAATTTCTCGTACATATGCATGTTGCCTTCGAAGCCAGTGGCATTAGCCTAATTGGTGCCTTCGGAGCACGATGACAATTGGAAGTGGTTCATGACCTGGTCAATGGGGGTGGTAGCGGGTAATAGTATTCTCCCTTCGGATTTATGACCTGGTCGAGCAAAAATCCCGCTATTTCCTCTTGAAGTGCTTCTACGCGCTCCGTTTCTAGGAGCTTGTCCCGCACCTCTTTGAACTGTTAAGAAGGAGATCAATATGCATGTGTATTAGTTGTGTGACTAGATATCGATAATGGTGTAAAAATTGTGAATAGTGTTCTGACAAGCGTACCCAGTCCTGTCTTTCAGATCTGCTCCTTTCGGACGCCATCATGCGAATGTTCTCGCAAACGCAGAATGCACACAGATCAGTCCCCTGCGCCTGCTTCAGGGCCTTTATTACAAGAATGGAATTTAATTTGTTCAGATAATAATTAATCAAGCATGATAATTAAAGAGATGGCAGCTAGCTAGCTAGCTAGTACTACTTAATTACTTACCTTGGGTCGAAACCATTTCAGCTGTCGTTTCCATTCGCCTTCCGTGACGCTGATGAACCTTGCCCAAGCCCTGCCCGACGACAAAGAAAATGAATAAAGGGGTTATTAAATAGTTCATATCATGAAAATGTCGAACTAAATAAGCCGAGATATATAGTTAATAATGATTGAAATTACCTGTTGACTATCCCAAACAAGATGTTATAGTCACTATTTGCTTCGAGTAGTGAGTCCAGTATTTGAACTATTCTGGCGTCAACTTTAATGATACATGAGATCCAGTGAAATCTGCATGCACACACATTTGCATGTCTTAATTAAGCAGGCATATGTAAGCCAAAACATGTAGCTAGCTAGTAGGCAAAAACAGAGAATTTGTAGTACAAGAAAGTGTGACTCACTGGAAGTTGTAAGGAAGTAGTATATCTTCATTGTATTTGAGGCGCTTCAAGAACTCTAGCATGCTGTCCTCTACCTGCTTTTCATGATGCTTGTTTATTTTCCATGTGTATTCATTAACGGTGTTTGGGTCAATGAACCCAATGCCATAGCGTCCACCTTTTCTCATTTCATACATCTTCATCCTGCATAATACCACAGAAAAGAATATAGTGAGGATAATTATAGGTAATGATTGATCAAAAGGATCACTACAGCTAGCTTGAGACTTAAATTAGAAAGAAATCACTTACAGACAATAGCAATTGACGATAGATTTGTCGAGTGCGTCTTGATTGTATAACTGAAACAGTTCAGAATACTCAACGGTCATAGGTTTCTCATGGTAGTAATGATCCTTCTTGACTTGCACCATGAGGGACTCTCGATCGGATCTCTTGGTAATGTCCATGTACCATTGATGCAATTCATACATTCTCGTTGGGAGCTTCTTGACCTCTTCTGGCTTGACCAAAGGTTGGCCCCGCAATATTTCCGTTTTATTTCCTCCTCTGTAAGCACAGGCATGTCCTTGATCTCGAGGAGTTGTCCAATAGTGATGTTGAGAGTTTCAGCCTGCATTATATGCTCCTGGGTTATTACCACATCGCCCACCTCGGGAACGTAAACTGTTTGCCCACAATAATATTGGGCGCGCGTACTGTCACGTGTTGTTCGCGGCACAACAAGCGGGGGGATCGATTGCGCCGCCTGTTCTCCCAGCTGGGCAACGGTTTTCCCGCATTTTTTGACAGCTGCTTGTTGTTTGCTCGAGCTCGAGCTCGCCTCCTTCTGTAGACGTTGTCGACGATGTAACTTCCTGATGTGGCGCTCATAGTCTGTGTCAACAGGCTTAGGATCAGGTGGTTGAGCCATACGAATGAAGTGGTCAACTACTTCCACAGGCACTTTCTCCCTTGGCGGCAGTGGCGGTTTCGGTCCAAAATGGGCGTCGACTTCTGCCCGCACTATGGCATTGGTTTGCTCCCCGGTCCTGTCGTAAGCCCTCTCAGGAAGAGGAGTAGTGTGGTTTGGACCATATTTATATCGCTTGCCTCCGCTTGTACTTCCTGTACTATGACCTCAACTCGTACCGCTACGCACCATAGCTGCGGGGTGTCTCTTCTGCGATTGCTGAGGCAGCGGAGACGGCTGACGGGGCTGAGTTGGACGAGGAGGAGTGGCCTGAAGCTGTGCCGGACTTGGAGGAGGAGTGGCCTGAGGTTGTGCCGGACTTGGAGGAGGAGTGGACGTCTGATGCTGTGTCGGACTTGGAGGAGGAGTGGCCTGACACTTTGCCGGACTTGGAGGAGGAGGAGGAGTGGCCTCACGCGTTGGTGGACTTGGAGGAGCGGGAGTCTGCTGACTCGGTGGCAGACTTCGACGAGGAGTCGGGTGACGCGGTGTCAGTGGCCTTCGAAAGATGATGCAATCCTTTCTCCATAGGATGATACGATGTTTGGCATCTCCGAGTGTGTGCTCCTCGTCACCTCTAGGAATGTCAAGCTCTAGCCCCGAATATTGGTCCACCACCTCATCAACCACGACCCGAGCATATCCTGCTGGAATCGGGTTGCAATGGAAGGTTGCATCGGGGGAATTTGTATAAGCAACGTCGTCCGCCACCTTCAAGGATATGTTCTTAATTTTGAGGTGTAGCTAGCAGTTAGTGTTCTCCGCGATGTCATCCACGGGGTATCTATCCAGCATTGCGTCAAACGTGGCGGAACCCACACTGCTTCTCTGCATGGATGGGGCGGTGGTATCCAATGCTGGATTCGCTAGCTGCTGCAGCTGCTGAGACCCCCTTTGCTGGCTAAGTGAGTCGATCTGCTCCTGCTGCCGCTGGAATTTGATTGCCAAGTCCGCGTGCGCTGATTCTAGGCCTTGAAGGCGTTCATAGTCGAGCTTCCTCTGCTCCTCCTCCATCTTCCTCTTCTTATCCTCCACAATCTTCTTTGTCGCACGGGTTCTGTAGTCGGCGTTCTAGTCCGAAAACCCCTCATACCACGGAATAGCGCCCATGCCTCGTGTTCTTCCCGGGTGTTCAGGATTTCCCAGGGCACGCGTAAGCTCGTTGTTCTCTCTGTTGGGCTCGAACAACCCGGATCGAGCCTCTTCTATTGCAACAAGTAGCTTATCTTCGGCTCCGTCCAGACATGGCTTCTTGGAAACTTTGACTGTCTTCGGGTCCAACTCCCCCCATGCGCATAGAACCAAGTCCTGCACCTGGGGGGCCAGCTCAATGTTTCTGGAGTGACACTTGCATCCATCATCTCTTTCTCAGACTTATCCCACTTATGCGTTCCCACCGCATAGCCACCTGGCCCCAGCTTATGGAACTTATCCTTTTTTGCAGCATTGGCCTTGTTTATTCTTGACCGTTCCTTAGATAGTTCTGAATCCTTGAATTTCACAAAATCGTCCCAATGAGCACTTTGATTCTCTAGTGTTCCCTCGAATACTGGAGTCTTCCTTCCTCCCTTGACGTACTTGTCCCATTCACGATTCTTGTGGTTCTTGAATGCAACCACCATCTTCCTAAGAGCAGCGTCCTTGACTTTCTGCACATCTGCTTCTGTGAAATGATCTGGTAGGGTGAAATGTTCCATGAGAGTATCCCAAAGTAGAATTTTTTGTGTGTCGTCGACAAAAGTAAGATCTGGACGTGGCTTTGCTGGCTCTCTCCATTCTTGAAGGGAGATCGGGAGTTGGTCCTTCACAAGAACTTCGCACTGACGAACGAACTTGTCCGCAATCTTCTTAGGCTCTAAGGGTTCGCCATTAGGTTTGATTTCATCGATATTATACTTTACACCCTCCTTCAACTTTTTGTTCGGGCCTCGTTTCGTCCTGTTGCCTGAAGATTTGCTCGATCTGGATGGCTGAAAGAAGAAAGATCGATTCGTTAATATATCTTCAACTCATTTAAAACATGTGATGATCACCAGATGCCTGCTTATATAAATATATATACCTCTCCGGTGTTGTCATCATCGTAGTTCATGACTTCATCAATTCGGTCGTCGCGATCGAATATCATATCACCCTCTCCGGTGTTGTTTAGAAATTCGGAGCCGTCATAATCTTCTTCATTCTGATCATCATCTGGCCCGCGTATTATATCGAACATGGTATGTTCTCCCTCTCTGTCGGTATTGTCCGCCATAGCTTTTATTTAACTATGCCAAAAGAAATATAAAACAATTTAGTATTCAAATTACATCGTCTCGAATAATAGATATAATCTCGAATACATCGTCTCGAATAATAGATATAATCTCGAATACATTGTCTCGAATACATCGTCTTGAATAATAGATATAATCTCGAATACATCGTCTCGAATAATATATAATCTCAAATACATCGTCTTGAATATTATATATCGAGTACATCACTGGCTAGGTAGCTAATAAAGATCGAATACTACAGAAGAATCTAGGACACTCGCGGTTCCCGCGGCGCGGGCAGTGGACAACCAAAGAGAAGGAGCCCTCATAGGATCAAAGCTGAAGTCAGATCCCTGAAGAAACTGCCAGGTATTGGAGAACCTACCGCCCTCTAATGCAACCATGTAGCAATGGACGTGCTCGTCCTCCTCCCTGACACGGCGACGTACCACCTCCGGCGGGGCTGGCTCCCTCCGCACCGAAACTGGCCCACGCGAACGCCACCAAATGAGATCAAGGTCGACGATGGGACCCGGGGCCGGGTTCCTCATCAAGCGGCGCGCCCCTCCAAGCAGCACCTCCCAGTGCCAGCCCGGCGGAGCCCAGTCCCGGACATGGGTCAGTCGGACGTCGTCGCAGACGGGTCGACGGCGAGGATGCAGGCCGGGCATCGTCGAGAACGAATACTAGCTATATGCCCGCAAAAAGTAACATTTTTTAATGATTGGCTTTTGATAACTAAAGTTTCTAACATTTCTATAACATTTCTAATATTTCTAGAACTAAAAAAAAAGAAAAAATTCTAACTTTTTTATAACTATTTCTATAACTAAAAAATAGAAAAATTTCTAACAATTTTAACTTTTTATAACTATTTCTATAACTAAAAAACAGAAAAATTTCTAACAATTCTAACATTTCTAACTATTCTAACATTTCTAACTATTATAACAATTCTAACATTTCTAACTATTTCTAAAAAACAGAAAAATTTCTAACAATTTCTAAAAAACAGAAAAGTTTCTTACTATTTGTATAACTAAAAAACAAAAAATGTATGTGTGTGTGTGTGCGCGCTCACCGACGAGGCGAGAGGCGACAGGGGGCGGCGACGGGGACGGCGATGGGCGCGGCGAAGACGGGGATGACGACGACGGGGACAGGGCCGGGGCGGCGATGACGGGGACGGGGACGTACGGGCCGGGGCGGTGACG
>NC_041380.1:59268260-59308100 GCF_002162155.2 Triticum dicoccoides | reverse complement strand
GGGCGGCGGTGATGACGGGGACGACAGGGACGGGGACGACGGGGCGGCGACGAGGGCGGCGACGAGGGATGGAGACGTACGGGGGCGGCGGGCGACGGTGCAGAGGAGAGGAAGCAGATGAGAAACTGAAATTTTCGTAAGTGTTGTTTATATAGGAGGGGCCTTTAGTACCGGTTGGAGCCACCAACCGGTACTAAAGGCCTGTTTTGGCCAGGCCAAGCGGCGGGAAGCGACCCCTTTAGTACCGGGTGGTGGCTCCAACCGGTACTAAAGGCCCCCCCTTTAGTACCGGTTGGTGCCACAACTCGGTACTAAAGGGGGTGCGCTGGCGCAGGTGCGGTGCGGCAAGTTTAGTCCCACCTCGCTAGCCGAGGGGCGACCGCACTGGTTTATAAACCCCCATGCGGTAGCTCTCTCGAGCTCCTCTCCAAAGCAGGCCTACTGGGCCTACATGTTCTGTGCTGCCCTGTGGGCCTACGGGCGTTTGCGGGCCTGCATCCTGGCCCAATAACAGGTTGGGTTTCTAGTCGTATGCAGGCCGCTCTGGCCTAGTAGGCGGGCTTTTTTTGCTTTATTTATTTTTGAGTTGTTTTTTTGTGTATTTAGAGTTTCTTTGTGAATATTTTTGCTTTAGGTACAAAAATTACAAACTTTCTGTTAGTGCCCGTAGTTTTCAAATTTGAATAGCTTAAATTTTGAATTATTTGAAATTAGTGTGAATCACTAGTTTGTGAATAACTTAACTTTAAAAATCAGTGAAGGCATGAAAGAATTTGTTTGCACATAAAATTTCTTCGCGTTTCAAATGCCAAAGCACATAATTAACTACCCTAACTATTACAGAGATTCCCTTTTGGGTGTGAAACACAGAAGAAAGTGATGATAGTGAAGCCGATCACATCCCAGATCTTTGGGTGTGAAACTTTTTCTTTGCGTGTGTCCCTTTGCGCCGTAACCATGGAAAATCTTCATCATTTAACGGGATGCTCGGGTCAATATTCACTATGAATGGAGCAATTTCATCAAACTTTTCATAATCTTCTGACTTGTCTGTCTTGTCATCCACTCCCACGATGTTTCTCTTCCCAGAAAGAACTATGTGCCGCTTTGGCTCATCGTACGATGCATTCGCTTCCTTATCTTTTCTTTTTCTTGGCTTGGTATACATGTCCTTCACATAGAAAACCTGTGCCACATCATTGGCTAGGACGAATGGTTCGTCTGCATACGCAAGATTGTTGAGATCCACTGTTGTCATTCCGTACTGCGGGTCTTCCGTTACCCCGCCTCGTGTCATATTGACCCATTTGCACCGAAACAAAGGGACCTTCAAACCACGTCGATAGTCAAGTTCCCATATGTCTTGTATATAACCATAATATGTTTCCTTTCCCGTCTTGGTTTCTGCATCAAAGTGGACACCACTGATTTGGTTGGTGCTCTTCTTATCTTGGGCGATTGTGTAAAATGTATTACCATTTATCTCGTACCCTTTGAAAGTTATTATATTCGAAGATGGTAACTGGGACAGCAAGTACATGTCATCTTCAATAGAGGTGTCATGCATGGTACGTGTCTGCAACCAGCTGGCGAAACTCCTGGTTTGTTCACGTGTAATCCAGTCATCAGTCCGCTCCGGGTGTTTGGAGCGTAGCAAATTCTTGTGTTCATCCATATACGGAGCCACCAAGGCGGAATTCTGTAGAACTGTGTAGTGTGCTTCAGTGAGAGAATGTACGTCCATACATATTATTTGTTCCCCTCCTAGCGTGCGTTTTCCATCCAGTCTGCCCTTATGCCGTGATTCAGGAACACCAATCGGCTTAAGGTCAGGAATACAGTCAATACAAAACTCAATGACCTCCTCATTTTGACGGCCCTTGGAGATGCTTCCTTCTGGCCTAGCATGGTTATGAACATATTTCTTTAAGACTCCCATGAACCTCTCAAAGGGGAACATATTGTGTAGAAATACAGGACCCAAAACGTTAATCTCTTCGCATAGGTGAACTAGGACGTGCGTCATGGTGTTGAAGAAGGATGGTGGGAACACCAGCTCGAAACTGACAAGACATTGCACCAAATCATTATCTAACCTTGGTATGATTTCTGGATCGATTACCTTCTGAGAGATTGCATTGAGAAATGCACATAGCTTCACAATGGCTAATCGAACATTTTTCGGTAGAAGCCCCCTCAATGCAACCAAAAGCAGTTGCGTCATAATCACGTGGCAGTCATGAGACTTTAGGTTCTGGAACTTTTTCTCTGCCATGTTTATTATTCCCTTTATATTCGACGAGAAGCCAGACGGTACCTTAATATTGAGCAGGCATTCAAAGAAGATTTCCTTCTCTTCTTTGGTAAGAGCGTAGCTTGCATGACCCTGATGTATGCCGTCTTTTCCGTGCATATGTTGCTAGTCCTCTCGTGCCTCGGGTGTATCTTTTGTCTTCCCATACACGCCCAAGAAGCCAAGCAGGGTCACACAAAGATTCTTCGTCACGTGCATCACGTTGATTGCGGAGCGGACCTCTAGGTCTTTCCAATAGGGCAGGTCCCAAAATATAGATTTCTTCTTCCACATGGTTGCGTGTGCGTCAGCGTCATTCGGAACAGGTTGTCCACCAGGACCCTTTCCAAAGACCACCTTCAAATCCTTGACCATATCATGTACATCAGCACCAGTACGGTAGCGAGGCTTCGGCCGGTGATCCGCCTCACCTTTGAAATGCTTGCCTTTCTTTCTTACGGGATGCCTGCTCGGAAGAAATCGACGATGCCCCAGGTACACATTCTTCTTACAATTAGCCAAATATATATTGTCGGTATCGTCCAAACAGTGCATGCATGCGCGGTATCCCTTGTTTGTCTGTCCTGAAAGGTTACTGAGAGCAGGCCAATCATTGATGGTCATGAACAACAACGCCTTTAGGTCAAATTCTTCCCCATGTGCTCATCCCACGCACGTACACCTGTTCCATTCCACAGTTGTAAGAGTTCTTCAACTAATGGCCTTAGGTACACATCAATGTCGTTGCCGGGTTGCTTAGGGCCTTGGATGAGCACTGGCATCATAATGAACTTCCGCTTCATGCACAACCAAGGAGGAAGGTTATACAAACATAGAGTCATAGGCCAGGTGCTATGGTTGCTACTCTGCTCCCCAAAAGGATTAATGCCATCTGCGCTTAGACCAAACCATACGCTCCTTGCGTCATCTGCAAACTCCTTCCCATACTTTCTTTCGATTTTTCTCCACTGCAACCCGTCAGCGGGTACTCTCAACTTTCCGTCTTTCTTACGGTCTTCTCTATGCCATCGCATCGCCTTGGCATGCTCTTTGTTTTGGAACAAACGTTTCAATCGTGGTATTACAGGAGCATACCACATCACCTTGGCAGGAATCTTCTTCCTGGGGCGCTCACCCTCGACATCACCAGGGTCATCGCGACTGATCTTATAGCGCAATGCACCACATACGGGGCAAGCGTTCAAATCCTCGTACTCACCGCGGTAGAGGATGCAATCATTAGGGCATGCATGTATCTTCTGCACCTCTAACACTAGAGGGAAGACATCCTTCTTTGCTTCATACGTACTCTCGGGCAATTCGTTGTCCTTTGGAAGCATATCCTTTATCATTACCAGCAACTTTCCAAATCCCTTGTCAGATACACCATTCTCTGCCTTCCATTGCAGCAATTCCAGTGTGGTGCCCAGCTTTTTCTTGTCACCTACGCAATTCGAGTACAACAATTTTTTGTGATCCTCTAACATGTGCTGCAACTTCTTCTTCTCCAAATCACTTGTGCAGTTTCTCTTTGCATCGGCAATGGCCCGACCTAGATCATCAACGGGCTCATCTGATGCCTCTTCTTCAGCTTCTTCCCGCATTGCCGGCTCAGCTTCTTCCCGCATTACCGGCTCAGCTTCTTCCCCCATTGTTGTATCATCGTATTTAGGGAACCCATGGCCAGGATAGCTGTCGTCGTCCTCTTCTTCTTCATTGTCTTCCATCATAACCCCTCTTTCTCCGTGCTTGGTCCAAACATTATAGTGGGGCATGAAACCGGACTTAAACAGGTGGACGTGAATGGTTCTTGACGTAGAGTAATTGTGACCATTCTTACAGCGAGCACATGGACAAGGCATAAAACCATCCGCCCGCTTGTTTGCCTCAGCCGCAAGCAGAAAAGTATGCACGCCCTCAACGAACTGGGGAGAGCATCGGTCATCGTACATCCATTGCCGGCTCATCTTCATTACACAATACCGAATAGACCAAATTAATACAAGTTCATACATAAAGTTCATACAACACTTAAATGCAACAAACAAATAACTCTCTAGCTAAAGCATTTAAATGCAACAACAAATACGATCAAGATCGCAACTAAGGTAACAATGGATCCAACAGCATAATGATACCAAGCCTCACTATCGATGGCATATTTTCTAATCTTTCTAATCTTCAAGCGCATTTTCTCCATCTTGATCTTGTGATCATCGACGACATCGGCAACATGCAACTCCAATTCCATCTTCCCCCCCTCAATTCTTTTCAATTTTTCTTTCAAGTACTCGTTTTCTCTTTCAACTAAATTTAACCTCTCGACAATAGGGTCGATTGGAATTTCCGGTTCACATACCTTCTAGAAAAAATTTCTATGTCAACTTGATGGGCATAATTTGTCATAAACACGAAATGCAACTAGTTTTAAAAGAGAATATATATACCACATCCGAATCATAACAAGGACGAGGGCCGACGGGGACGGATATCAAAACCATGGCACTATATGTATAACAAACAACATACGGGTAAGATAATTATACGAGTAACTACATATCCAAATCACACAAACATCAATTTTTATATAAAATTTCATGAACAAGAGGCTCACCACAAGGTGGTGCCGGCGACGGAACGGTGCGGGCGATCGACGGTGGTTACGACGGAGATTTAGAAGGCACTAAGTAAACCACACCTACATATGCAAACTAAGTGTTATTTTTGACCTCAAATTGCATATAAATCAAATACTAGCACATATATATATATATATATATATATCCTCCCAAATTACTAAACTCACAAATTAATCACTATATAAAGCATTGCAAGAGCTAATCTAGCAATGAGAGATGAAAGGACAAAGTTGCTAACCTTTGTGATCATTTGAATGGATGGGGGCCTTCAAATCTTGACAAATTTTGGGCAAAATGTGTGATGAGCTCGAGAGGAAGAGGGGAAGAACAGAGAGGAGAGGGGAAAGGGGAAGAACGGAGCGAGCTCGGGTGGATGAAGGGTTTATGTAGGACGACCTTTAGTACCGGTTCGTGCCAAGAACCGGAACTAAAGGGGCTGGAGGGGCCCCAGTCTGACAACATCCTGCCACCACTCTCATTAGTACCGTTTCGTGGCACGAACCGATGCTAAAGGTTCACCATGAACCGGTACAAATGAAAGCGGCCCGGCTAGCCGTTGGAACCGGCACTAATGTATACATTAGTGCCGGCTCAAATACAAACTGGCACTAATGTGCTTCACGTTTGACCCTTTTTCTACTAGTGGGATTACTGTAGGATCGAAAGTATGTCTAGAGGGGGGTGATTAGACTACTTGACCAAATAAAAACTTATCCTTTTCCCAATTTTAGTTCTTGACAGATTTTAGCAACTTTGGACAAGTCAAGCAATCTTAACACAATTCAAGCAAGCATGCGAAGAGTATATGAGCAGCGGAAAGTAAAGCATGCAACTTGCAAGAATGTAAAGGGAAGGGTTTGGAGGATTCAAACGCAATAGGAGACACGGATGTTTTTGTCATGGTTCCGATAGGTGGTGCTATTGTACATCCATGTTCATGGAGACTTCAACCCACGAAGGGTAACGGTTGCGCGAGTCCACGTAGGGCTCCACCCACGAAGGGTCCACGAAGAAGCAACCTTGTCTATCCCACCATGGCCGTCGTCCATGAAGGACTTGCCTCACTAGCAGTAGATCTTCACGAAGTAGGCGATCTCCTTGCCTTTACAAACTCCTTGGTTCAACTCCACAATCTTGTTGGAGGCTCCCAAGTGACACCTAGCCAATCTAGGAGACACCACTCTCCAAGAAGTAACAACTGGTGTGTTGATGATGAACTCCTTGCTCTTGTGCTTCAAATGATAGTCTCCCCAACACTCAGCTCTCTCTCACAGGATATGAATTTGGTGGAAAGAGGATTTGAGTGGAAAGCAACTTGGGGAAGGCTAGAGATCAAGATTCATATGGTAGGAATGGAATATCTTGGCCTCAACACAAGTGTAGGTGGTTCTTTCTTAGAAAAAGTAAGTTGGAAGTGTAGGTTTGTTCTGATGGCTCTCTCCACGAATGAAGAGGTGGTGGAGGGGTATATATAGCCTCCACACAAATTCTAATTGTTACACAACTTGCCAATCTCGGTGGGACCGAATAGTTAAACTCGGTTGGACCGATTCAGCAAAGCTAGTGACCGTTAGGGTTTTCGGTGAGACCGACATGCAACTCGGTAGGACCGATATGGTTAGGGTTAGGGCATAATGCAATCTCGGTGAGACTAATTACACAAACTCGGTGAGACCGATTTTGGTAATAAGCTAACCAGAGAGTTGGTCAGGTAAACTCGGTGGGACCGATCGCTCATTTCAGTGAGATCGAAACATTACGAAGGGAAAACAGAGAGTTTACATTGCAATCTCGGTGGGACTGATCGCTCATCTCGGTAAGACTGAAATGTTACGAAGGGAAATAGAGATATTACAATCCCATCTTGGTGAGACCGAGTTCCCTATTGGTGAGACCGATTTGCCTAGGGTTTGTGGTAGTGGCTATGACATTTGAAACTCGGTGGTGCCGGATAGAGAGAATCGGTGGGGCTGAGTTTGACTTTTGGTTTAGGTCATATGTGGATGTGAGAAAGCAGTTGAGGGTTTTGGAGCATATCACTAAGCATTTTGAGCAAGAGCCTCATTAAGCAACACCTCATCCCTCCTTGATAGTATTGGCTTTTCCTATAGACTCAATGTGATCTTGGATCACTAAAATAGAAAATGTAGAGTCTTGAGCTTTAAGCTTGATCTAATCCTTTGTCCTTAGCATTTTGAGGGGTCCACTTTTCTCATCCATGCCATGCCAATCATTGAGCTTTCCTGAGATATTAATCTTGAAATAGCATTAGCTCAATGAGCTATATGTTGTTAGGAATTACCAAAACCACCTAGGGATAGTTGCACTTTCAATTACAAAGACTTTAATTATGATAGTTGATCTTTGATTGATTGTATTTCTTTGTTGCAATCTATGATAAATTCACCCCATGCTTATGAACAAAATAAAGCTCTTACTAAACATATTGTTGATGCTATGATGAAAGCTTTAGAAGAAAAGTTGGAATCAGAAGTCTCAATTCCTAGAAAATTACAGGATGAGTGGGAACCTACTATCAAAGTCAATATTAAAAAGTATGAGTGTTTTGCTTTATGTGACTTCGGTGCTAGTGTTTCTACAATTCCGAAATCTTTATGTGATGTGCTTGGTCTTACCGATATCGAAGAATGTTCTTTAAATTTGCACTTGGCAAATTCTACTATTAAAAGCCTATGGGAAGAATTAATGATGTTCTTATTCTTGCAAATAGGAATTATGTTCCCATAGATTTTATTGTTCTTGATATTAATTGCAATCCGTCTTGTCCAATTATTCTTGGTAGACCGTTTTTACGCGCTATTGGTGTCGTGATTGATATGAAAGAAGGCAATATTAAATTCCAATTTCCACTAAGGAAGGGTATGTAACACTTCCCTAGAACAAGAATTAGGCCACCATACGAATCTATCATGAGGGCATCATATTGATCTAGAAACAAAGATGGCAATACTTAGATCCTTGCTTTATGCCTAGCTAGGGGCGTAAAATGATAGCGCTTGTTGAGAGGCAACCCAATGAATAAAATTTATTTCAGTCTTTTGCTTTCTGTTATTGAGTGTTTGCACAATTATGCGACTGTTATGATTGTGTTTTTTGTGTTTTAGTTAGTGTTTGTGCCAAGCAAAGCCTTTAGGATCTTCTTGGGTGATAGTTGTTTTGATCTTGCTAAAAAACAGAAACTTTTGCGCTCACAAAAATAATTTTCATTTTTAACAAAAGCCTGATAAAATACCAATTATTTTTGCAGTAGATTAATATACAAATTTCTCAGGTTGTCCTAATGTTTCAGAATTTGTGGAGTTACAGAAGTATTCGAAATATCCAGATTGCTACACATTATTCTATTTTTGACACATTTTGTTTTGTTTGCGTTGTGTGCTTGTTTTGATGATTCTATGATTTTCTTTGAAGAATTTTTGCCATAAAAAAGTTGGAGTATAGTAGATATAATGCAATAATAAAATATGAATGGGTTACAGTAGTACTTATAGTAGTGATTTGTTTTCTTATTCTAACGGATCTCATGAAGGTTTTGTTGAGTTTTGTGTGATTGAAGTTTTCAAGTTTTGGGTAATGTTACGATGGATGAAGGAATAATGATTAAGAAGAGCCTAAGATTGGGGGTGCACATGGCATCCCAAGCTATTATCCAAATAGGAGCAAGCAACTAAGCTTGGGGATGCCCTGAGTGGCATCCCCTCTTTCTTCTAACAACCATCGGTATTTTACTCGAAGCTGTATTTTTATTCATCACATACTATGAGTTTTGCTTGGAGCGTGTTGTATGATATGAATCTTTGCTTGTTTTGTTTTGTGTTTTAAGTCATGAATCCTTGCTGGACACACCTATTTGAGAGAGCCAAAATTATGCCATGACTTGTTATAATTGCTCTCTATGCATCACTTAAATCTTTATTGGAATAGCTCTAGTGCTTCACTTATCGCTTTTTGAGCACGGTGTGCTTTAGTATTTTTCAAGAAATGATCTCATGCTTCACTTAGATTTATTTGAGAGTTAGTAATTTTTTAAGAAATTATCTCTTGCTTCACTTAAATTAATTTGAGAGAAAGAAATATTATGCTCATGATCTTCACTTATATTTGTTTGAGGTTATCAAAAGCAACACATTAAAATTAGTCCCAAAGTGATAGATATCCAAGAAAGATATAATAAAAACTTTCATGAAGATCATTGGGCAAAATAAACTTGATTCCTTGTAATAGTTTTGAGATATGATGATGTGATATGTGAGCCATGTTGATGAGTAATTATGCTTTAGTAAGAATATTGGAGTTAAGGTTTGTGATTCCCTATGCAAGCACGGAAGTCAATAGTTATGCAATGAAATTACATCCTACTTGTGGTGCATTATTCGGTGTTAATTATGCTTAATGCTCTCTTATGAGATTTGTCGTTTCTTGGTTGGTCGCTTCTCAATCTTTTGCTAGCCTTCATTTTGCACTAAGTATGATCACTACTTGTGCATCCAAAATCCTTTAAACCAGTTTTACCACATGAGTCCACCATACCTACCTATATGTGTTATTCTTTTGTCGTTCTAAGCAAATATGTATGTGCCATCTCTAATTTTCAAAATAAACTTCTCTTTTGTGTGTTCGTAGCGCTCATGAACCGGTAGGGGGTGGCTAATATATTTCCATTCTAGATATGTTATTCTCACAATGAGTGTTTAGTCACTTGTCATTGCACGAGAGTAAGGCAAAGGTATTAGGGATGCCGAGTTCCGAAATGAAAAAGGAATTTACTTTATGTTGTCAAATAATAAATTCCTTGGAAAGTGTTGGTTTGGAAGGCACCCGTGGATACGACTAGACATGGAAAGTGAAAGTATGGTTGAAAAAGGAATAAACTTTAATTTTTGTTTGGGAACCGCCTATGATATATCAAGCATGGAAAGTATTGGAAACTACTCGATCATTCTCGTTGACAGGAAAAGCATGCCTCCCAAAATGTTTTTATCTCTATGCTTTTTTCGCTGTAGCTCTGGCACCTCTACAAATCCCTACTTCCCTCTGCGAAGGGCCTTTCTTTTACTTTATGAAATTTTTATTTTTTTTATTTGAGTCTCAATCTTCTATTATAAAGCACCAACTAAGGGGCACTATGATCGCACTTGAGCATTGGGTGTAGCTAATATGCGAGTGTGTTTCATGAATGAATCAATGATTGAGCATGATGGGCTAGGTATAACTTATTTTAGCATGGATATTATGAAAACACATGGTTGCTTGTTGATATGCTTGAGTATTTAAGTCTCATGTCAAAACTAGACTATTGCTTTGAACCATATAAAAGTCCAAATGTCCATGCTATAAAGAAAAGAATATGAGATGAGCATGTTAGGCAGCATTCCACATCAAAAATTCTGTTTCATTTACCTACTCAAGGACGAGCAGGAAATAAGCTTGGGGATGCTGATACGTCTCCAACGTATCTATAATTTTTTATCGTTCCATGATGTTTTATAATATTATCATTCTTAGATGTTCCATGATGTTTTATAATTTTTTATATCATTTTTCGTACTAACCTATTGACATAGTGCCAAGTGCCAGTTGACGTTTTTGCATGTATTTTACATCACATGAAATCAATACCAAATGGAGTCCAAATGCAGCAAAACTTTTTGTGGATTTTTTAACTAGAAGACATCCAGTGGGCCGAAGAAGCACCTGGGGGTGCTCCGAGGGGAGCACAACCCTCCAGGGCGCGCCTGGAGGCCCAGGCGTGCCATGGTGTGTCGTGCCCACCTCGGTGTCCTCCCACACTGCCTCTTTGCTCTATAAATACCCTCATATTCTAGAAACCCTAGGGGAGTGGACGAAAATCAATTCTAGCCGCCGCAAGTTCTAGAACTACCCGATCCAATCTAGACACTATCACGGAGGAGTTCATCATGTCCATTGGTGCCTCTTCGATGATGAGTAGTTCTTTGTAGACCTATGGGTCCATAGTTAGTAGCTAGATGGCTTCCTCTCAATCTTTTGATTCTCAATATAATGGTCTCTTGGAGATCCATATGATGTAACTCTTTTTGCGGTGTGTTTGTTGGGATCCGATGAACTTTAAGTTTATGATCAGATCTATCTTTTCATCCATGAAAGTTATTCGAGTCTTCTTTGATCTCTTATATGCATGATTGCTTATAGCCTTGTATTTCTTCTCTGATATTTGGGTTTTGTTTGGCCAACTTGATCTAATTATCTTGCAATGGGAAGAGGTGCTTTGTGATGGGTTCAATCTTATGGTGCTTGATCCCAGTGACAGAAGGGGAACCGACACGTATGTATTGTTGCTATTAAGGATAACAAGATGGGGTATATTTCTACATAAATAGATCTTGTCAACATCATGTCATTGTTCTTATTGCATTACTCCGTTTCCCCATGAACTTAATACACTAGATGCATGCTAGATAACTGTCAATGTGTGGAGTAATAGTAGTAGATGCAGGCATGAGTCGGTCTACTAATCTTGGACGCGATGCCTATATTGTTGGGGAATGCAGTATTTCAAAAAAGTTACCTACGATCATGCAAGATCTATCTAGGATATGCATAGCAATGAGACGGGAGAGTGTGTCCATGTACCCTAGGAGACCGAATGCAGAAGTGTTTAGTAACACGGTTGATGTAGCCGAATGTCTTCGCGATCCAACCAATCCAAGCACCGAATGTACGGGACCTCCGCGTTCAGTACATGTTCAGCTCGACGACGTCCCTCGAACTCTTGATACAGTTGAGGCCGAGGGAGAGTTCCGTCAGCATGACGGTGTGGTGACGGTGATGATGACGTTACTGGCGTAGGGCTTCGCCTAAGCACTACGATGATATGACCAAGGTGTGTAACTATGAAGGAGGCACCGCACACGGCTAAGAGAAGGCTTAGTGTGCCTTTGGGGTGCCCCATCCCACGTATATAAAGGGGGAGGAGAGGTGGCCGGCCCAAGGGGGGCGCGCCATGGGGGGGAGTCCTACTTGGACTCCAAATCCAAGTAGGATTCACCCCCCCTTTCCTATTCCCACTAGGAGGAGGGAAGGAGGTGGAGAAGGGAAGGAAAGGGGCCCCGCCCGCAACCCTAGTCCAATTCGGTTTGGGCTTGGGGGGGGGGGGCGTGCGCCACCACCTGGCCGCCGCCTCATCTCTCCACTAGGGCCCATGAAGGCCCGTTAATCCTCGGGGGGGTCCGATAACCCACGGTACTCGAGAAAATGTCTGAATCTATCCGAAACCATTCCGGTGTCCAAACATAACCTTCCAATATATCAATATTTATGTCTCGACCATTTTGAGACTCCTCGTCATGTCCGTGATCTCATCCGAGACTCCGAACAAACTTAGGTTCATCAGATCGCATAACTCATAATACAAATCGTCATCGAACGTTAAGCGTGAGGACCCTACGGGTTCGAGAACTATGTAGTCATGACCGAGACACATCTCTGGTCAATAACCAATAGCGGAACCTGGATGCTCATATTGGTTCCTACATATTCTACGAAGATCCTTATCGGTCAAACCGCACGACAACATACGTTGTTCCCTTTGTCATCAATATGTTACTTGCCCGAGATTCAATCGTCGGTATCATCATACACGGTTCAATCTCATTTATGGCAAGTCTCTTTACTCGTTCCGTAATGCATCATCCCGCAACTAATTCATTAGTCACATTGCTTGCAAGGCTCATCGTGATGTGCATTACCGAGAGGGCCTAGAGATACCTCTCCGATACACAGAGTGAAAAATCCTAATCTCGATCTATGCCAACTCAACAAACACAATTGAGACACCTATAGAGCATCTTTATAATCACCTAGTTACGTTGTGACGTTCGATAGGACACAAGGTGTTCCTCCGGTATTCGTGAGTTGCATAATCTCATAGTCAGAGGAACATGCATGTATAAGTCATGAATAAAGCAATATCAATAAAACTAAACGATCATAATGCTAAGCTAACGGATGGGTCTTGTCCATCACATCATTCTCTAATGATGTGATCCCATCCATCAAATGACAACATATGTCCAAGGCTAGGAAACTTAACCATCTTTGATTAATGAGCTAGTCAAGTAGAGGCATACTAGGGACACTCTGTTTGTGTATGGATTCACACATGTTCTAAGTTTCCTCTTAATACAATTCTTGCATGAATAATAAACATTTATCATGATATAAGGAAATATAAATAACAACTTTGTTATTGCCTCTAGGGCATATTTCCTTCAGTCTCCCACTTGCACTAGAGTCAATAATGTAGATTACATAGTAATGTTTCTAACACCCATGGAGTCTTGGTGTTGATCATGTTTTGCTCGTGAGAGAGGCTTAGTCAACGGGCCTGCAACATTCAGATCCGTATGTATCTTGCAAATCTCTATGTCTCCCTCCTTGACTTGATCGCGGATGGAATTGAAGCGTATCTTGATGTGCGTGGTTCTCTTGTCAAATCTGGATTCCTTTGCCAAGGCAATTGCACCAGTATTAAATTGTCACAAAGGATTTTCATTGGACCCGATGCACTAGGTATGGCACCTAGATCGGATATGCACTCCTCAATCCAGACTCCTTCATTTGCTGCTTTCGAAGCAGATATGTTCTCAGCTTCACACGTAGATCCCGCCACGACGCTCTGCTTAGAATTGCCCCAACTGATAGCTCCACTATTCAATATAAATACGTATCCGTTTTGTGACTTAGAGTCATACGGATCAGTGTCAAAGCTTGCATTGACGTAACCATTTACGATGAGCTCTTTGTCACCTCCATAAATGAGAAACATATCCTTAGTCCTTTTCAGGTATTTCAGGATGTTCTTGGCCGCTGTCCAGTGATCCACTCCTGGATTACTTTGGTACCTCCCTGCTAAACTAATAGCAAGGCACACATCAGGTTTGGTACACAACATTGCATACATGATAAAACCTATGGCTGAGGCATAGGGAATGACTTTGATTTTCTCTCTATGTCTGACTCAACTTCACACCTTGTAACACAGGCAAGAACCCTTTCTTTGACTGATCCATTTTGAACTCCTTCAAAACTTTATCAAGGTATGTGCTTTGTGAAAGTCCAATTAAGCTTCTTGATCTATCTCTATAGATCTCGATGCCCAATATATAAGCAGCTTCACCGAGGTCTTTCATCGAAAAATTCTTATTCAAATATCCTTTTATGCTATCCAGAGATTCTGTATTATTTCTGATCAACAATATGTCATCCACATATAATAGAAATGCTATAGAGCTCCCACTCACTTTCTTGTAAATACATGCTTCTCCAAAAGTCTATATAAAACCATATGCTTTGATCACACTATCAAAGCGTATATTCCAACTCCGAGAGGCTTGCACCAGTCCATAAATGGATCACTGGAGCTTGCACACTTTGTTAGCACCTTTTGGATCGCCAAAACCTTATGGTTGCATCATATACAACTCTTCTTTAAGATCCATTAAGGAATGCAATTTTGACATCCATTTGCCAAATTTCACAATCATAAAATGCGGCAATCACTAACATGATTCGGACATACTTAAGCATCGCTACGGGTGAGAAAGTCCCATCGTAGTCAACTCCTTGAACTTGTCGAAAACCTTTCGCAACAAGTCGAGCTTTGTAGAGAGTAACATTACCGTCAGCGTCAGTCTTCTTCTTGAAGATCCATTTATTCTCTATGGCTTGCCGATCATCGGGCAAGTCAACCAATGTCCATACTTTGTTCTCATACATGGATCCCATCTCAGATTTCATGGCCTCAAGCCATTTCACGGAATCTGGGCTCATCATCGCTTCCTCATAGTTTGTAGGTTCATCATGGTCAAGTAACATGACCTCCAGAACAGGATTACCATACCACTCTAGTGCGGATCTTACTCTGGTAGACCTACGATGTTCAGTAGTAACTTGATCCGAAGTTTCATGATCATCATCATTAGCTTCCTCAGTGATTGGTGTAGGAATCACTTGAATTGATTTCTGTGATGTACTACTTTCCAATTCAGGAGCAGGTACAATTACCTCATCAAGTTCTACTTTCCTCCCACTCACTTCTTTCAAGAGAAACTCCTTCTCTAGAAAGGATCCATTCTTAGCAACGAATATCTTGCCTTTAGATATGTGATAGAAAGCGTACCCAACTGTCTCCTTTGGGTATCCTATGAAGACACATTTCTCCGATTTGGGTTCAAGCTTATCAGGTTGAAGCTTTTTCACATAAGCACCGCAGCCCCAAAACTTTAAGAAATGACAACTTGGGTTTCTTGCCAAACCACACTTCATATGGTGTCGTCTCAACGGATTTAGATGGTGCCCTATTTAACATGAATGCGGCCATCTCTAAAGCATAACCCCAAAACGATAGCGGTAAATCAGTAAGAGACATCATAGATTGCACCATATCTAATAAAGTGCGGCTACGACATTCGGAAACACCATTAGCTATGGTGTTCCAGGTGGCGTGTGTTTCAAAATTATTCCACATTGTTTCAAATGAAGACCAAACTCACAACTCAAATATTCACCTCCACGATCAAATCGCAGAAACTTTATTTTCTTGTTACGATGATTTTCCACTTCACTCTGAAATTGTTTGAACTTTTCAAATGTTTCAAACTTATGTTTCATCAAGTAGATATACGCATATCTGCTCAAATCATCTGTGAAGGTTAGAAAATAACGATACCCCCCGCGAGCCTCAACACTCATCGGACCGCATACATCAGTATGTATTATTTCCAACAAGTCAATTGCTCGCTCCATTGTTCCGGAGAATGGAGTCTTAGTCATCTTGCCCATGAGGCATGGTCCGCAAGCATCAAGTGATTCATAATCAAGTGATTCCAAAAGCCCATCAGCATGGAGTTTCTTCATGCGCTTTACACCAATATGACCTAAACGGCAGTGCCACAAATAAGTTGCACTATCATTGTTAACCTTGCATCTTTTGGCTTCAATATTATGAATATGTGTATCACTACTATTGAGATTCAACAAAAATAGACCACTCATCAAGGGTGCATGACCATAAAAGATATTACTCATATAAATAGAACAACCATTATTCTCTGATTTAAATGAATAACCGTCTCACATCAAACAAGATCCAGATATAATGTTCATGCTTAACGCTGGCACCAAATAACAATTATTCAGGTCTAAAACTAATCCCGACGGTAGATGTAGAGGTAGTATGCCGGCCGCGATCACATCGACTTTGGAACCATTTCCCACGCGCATCGTCACCCTCGTCCTTAGCCAATATTTGCTTAATCCGTAGCCCCTGTTTTGAGTTGCAAATATGAGCAACAGAACCAGTATCAAATACCCAGACGCTACTACGAGCATTAGTAAGGTACACATCAATAACATGTATATCAAATATACCTTTCACTTTGCCATCCTTCTTATCCGCCAAGTACTTGGGGCAGTTCTGCTTCAGTGACCAGTCCCTTTGCAGTAGAAGCAATCAGTCTGAGGCTTAGGTCCAGACTTGGGGTTCTTCACTTGAGCAGCAACTTGCTTGTCGTTCTTCTTGAAGTTCCCCTTCTTCCCTTGGCCCTTCTTCTTGAAACTAGTGGTCTTGTTAACCATCAACACTTGATGCTCCTTCTTGATTTCTACCTCCGCAGCCTTTAGCATCGCGAAGAGCTCGGGAATTGTCTTATCCATCCCTTGCATATTATGTTTCATAACGAAGCTTTTATAGCTTGGTGGCAGTTGTCGGATCATGAGTTCCGGCAAAACCCTCAAGGTTCGAACACTGGGGTGCGCGCGAAGATCTCCCCCCTACCGATCCATGTCCTAGCTTTACTAAGATCTTACGGGCTAACTCGACAAACTCACAACACAAAGGACACAAGATTTATACTGGTTCGGGCCACCGTTGTGGTGTAATACCCTACTCCAGTGTGGTGTGGTGGATTGCCTCTTGTGCTGAGGATGAATAGTACAAGGGGAAGAACAGCCTCCTGAGGAGAGGTGTTCTTGTGCTAGCAGAACTTGTGGTTGTCCTGGTCTCTCTTGGTCCGACCGATCCCCTACCTATGGTGGTGGCTAGTCCTATTTATAGAGACCCTGGTCCTCTCCCTAAATATTGAGCGGGAAGGGAGCCAACAACGGCCAATTCAAAAGGGGACAGCTAGTACAGCTTATCCTAACAAAAGCAATCTTCGCCTGCAAAAGGCTCTGGTGGTGACACCGTCTTGGGCTCCATGGTGACCTCCGTCTTGTCGTCCTTCTGGTCTTGGTATTGTTGCACTGATATGGAAACCTTTGCTTTACACCTTGGAACTCCGCGCCTGCACCTCCTTCCTTAGCACCAAAGAGAAAACAAGGACACTGTACACGCTGGCACCCGCCTGGCACCCACCTGACCTCGATCGTCATGGCTCACGTCATCGGAACCTCGTGAGGTTTGTCTTGCCTTGAACTCTCCGCGCCTCGCGAGGAGGTCTTGTGTCGTTCGCCTCGCGAGGCTTGGCCCCTCGCGAGGGTCTTGAATCCTTGCTGGTGAAGATGGGTCGTACGGGCCCGCTCGCAGAGCCACGCCGTGGGCCGCATGCAGGCAAGTCTGGGGACCCCCGTTCCTAGAACGCCAACAGTAGCCCTCGGGCCCAAGGCGTGCTCGGGCCTGGCTTCGAGGCGAAGCCAAAGGGGCAAGTGCGGAGCACCACGGGCCCCAATAGCCTGCAGCTTTGGTCGACGCATGGCGGTTGATTGGAAGTGGGCGTCTCCACTTCCCCACGTTGCCTCGGCAATTGCCCGACTTGACAAGTCCCTGCTGCATGCAAGGAAAAACCATCATTATTACCTTAGATCATGGAGGCCGGTGGTTGGCCTCCCCTTGACTATAAATGGGAGGGGGGTGAAGCCCCCGTCACCCATCCTTCCCATTCCGCTTGCTTCTTGCTCTTTGCTCCATCGCTAGTTGCAACACCAATGGCACCGTCGAAGAGGTTCTCCGCCGCGAAGAAAGGGAAGGCCCCTCGTGAGGGCCCCGGCTCTCCGTCGCCCAAGCGTGGACGTGGCCGTCCCCACAAGCACTCCGCGACCCCCGCCGCGGCCCCGTGCAGCCGTGGCGGTGCTGCTTCGCGTGGCAGGGGCCGCTCCGGTCGCGGCGGTCCTGTTGATGAAGGGAGACATGCCGTGGTCGCGCGGCCTCCCCGGCCGCGCTTCCACTCGGCGGAGGTGCTGCAGGAGTTCGTCATCTGGTCAGAGAACCCGACCGGCAACTGGCTTCAGCTCCCATGTTTCTTCGCCGATGAGCTGCCAGCCTCTGGTCCTGGCGGGCTCTGGCAGCAGGCGGACGGCTGCTGCAGCAAGGCTTCCTGGGTCATGGTCGAGGTCTCCGTTGCGGGCAACATAGCCCTTGCCCGTGGCTGGCAGACGTTTGCCCGCACGTGCGGCCTGGGTAGGTGGTGCACCCTCCACTTCAAGTATGATGGTGACGCGACCCTCTACGTGAGGGTGTTGGGGGAAGATGGCCGCCGCACCGAGTGCTGCCCCAAGGTCAAAGACGGCGAGGAGGTGCTCAGCCTTGGCGATGGTCGTTGACAGTGTCCTGGACTAGGGGGTACTCACCACATCATCTCCCGATCTGTTAGATTGGGCCGAGGACCCCCATGGCCGTATACTCATGGGCCAGTTCGGACAGCTGCCGCATACATGGAAGATTCCACAAGACTTGTTGATCAAGACAAGGACTCCTCCCCACTGGCGTATTCGGCTAGGACTCTTGTTATCCTAGGCCTCTGGTGCATTATATAAACCGAGGCCAGGCTAGTCGATAGACAATATACATACAATCATACCATAGGCTAGCTTCTAGGGTTTAGCCTCTTCGATCTCGTGGTAGATCAACTCTTGTACTACTCATATCATCAATATCAATTCAAGCAGGACGTAGGGTATTACATCCATCAAGAGGGCCCGAACCTGGGTAAACATCGTGCCCCCTGCCTCCTGTTACGATCGATCCTAGACGCACAGTTCGGGACCCCCTACCTGAGATCCATTGGTTTTACACCGACATTGCTGCTTTCATTGAGAGTTCTGTTGTGTGATCGGCAAAAGGATGAATGGCTCGCCCGTAGGTCAAGTGCGACGCCGGCATCTTCGTCGCCGGGTCGATTGGTCACCTTGGCTCGACCAAGGACCGTGCTCCATCTCCGATCGTCATGTTCGGATGGGGGCCTTCTTCAACATCAACTCCGATCTCTATCATGATCATAGAGGAATCATCCATGGAGCTCGAGGGCTCAACGTCAACATTGCCCTCAGGCGGCCGTGTTGTTTTTATAGACAGCGAACTTGTATCCGCCGTCACCGCCTCCTCGAGCGTCGGTTTGACGATTGCTTCGGTGAAATAGTGCGTAATTACGTCTACAACAGCCATGCAAAATTTCGTCGAGTTCCGATGGAGGAATCTTTGACAACCTACGATATACCGGAGCCCTGTCAAATCTGCACGGAAATCTGTACGAGTTTAGGGCATGGTCTCGAGAGCCTAGCTCGAGGTCCTTTGGAAGATCCAACCGTTAATCTACTAGGGAATTCCATATCTACCACCCCTCCAAATTTCAGCTCGATCCGACAGTTCAAACTCCGGGAACCTTCCGATGAGTGGACTGATTATCGGATCTGTTTTCTGCGCGAATACGGATCCGACCCGAATTCATGTTTGTTTATGAACGTGATATTGGACAACCTTTTTGAGGAGTTCTCTTCTAGGGTATTGTGCATCGTTTTTAATCACGTGCCCGTAAAATTTTAAGCCTCCCCTGAGGTCATCTTCATCATCATGCTGGTGTCAAACCAGTCCAACAATATTGCTCCAAGGCTGCCGACCTACGCTAGACACGTCGTCACTTTGTTGAGCCGAGCTCAACTTCTTCGGATCATCATCTCGGCAAGCCGAACAAGAATTTGGCATCGCGAAGGATAAATCATCACCAACATCGCCGCCCCACGAATTACATGGAGCGGGCACACCGGCATCTCCGCACGATCACTTCATCAAGGCGGCATTGACCACGTCATGACCTGCATAGGCAGGACCGCATTGTTGCTTCTTCAAGCCAGTTTCTATCATGCCGACCTACTTCGAGTCATCGGCTGACATCGAGGCTTCGATATCTCGGCTGGACCATGGGCTTCGCCATCTCTTCATCAACCTACTCCAGAGACTTCGGTGTCACTACCGACCAGCTCTGTCACGTTAGCTGGACCGAGGGCTTTGCCTCGGCGAGCCAACCTTTGCCAGCATCGCCCTGCCGTCGCTTTATCGCCCATCAGGCAATGGGTGTGCGGATTGAGTCCCAATTTTGGGAATCACCTTTCTTCAGATTGCTACAACAAATAAACCAGGTGCTATTAATCCTAGTATTTTTTGCTTGTTTGGGTTCATTTTTTCCCAATGAATTATTACTCTGGTTTGTCCATCATATGTACACAGGTCAATCAAATGGTGGCCGCATTAACGACGACCGCATGGTGGTTCGGTCAGTTTCCGTACATGGTCCGACGAACGCCGCATCCGGAACTCGGACCGGCCTGTGAATTCAGGCTTTGCCACGCCTTTACCGCATCACGCCGACGCCCTGCATCGACATTGACTTCGGCGCCAGGCCATATTTCTTTTATTACTCACTTTGCATAAATTATTTATTATGCAACGATTTTTTTAAAATTATTATTATTACTATTATCTTCAGTTTGCACTATTTTTTGTGCACAGGAAAATGATTCGGGTTGGGCAGTATCGTCAACTCGGCGTACTGACATACCACGTCACCTCGGCTGGGCGGGGGGCTTCGTCAACACTTCATTACCCCATGCCAGGGACTTCGGCATCACTCTGCCGGCCTACATTGACCGTGCTATGTCACCACTTCGGAGTGCCGAGCTCTTTGCTCTGCCACCTTGGGACCGTCTTGGGGGATGGAACCTTGTCCCGCATCAAGCTCAGGCCACGTCCTCAATACCGAACACATTAACCAGCTAAGTTGCCTTCATGATCAAAGTTTTAAATTTTTAACTTATGTTCGGTTCGACCAAGAATTATACCTTTTTAAAAAAAAGTTGCTTGTGGAGAATCTCCTTGTCAAAACTTTGTTTGTGACACACAAATTCAAATACCCCGTTTACTTGGGGGCTCCCTTGATGGAGCTTTTCCTCTTGCATATGATTATACTTGTACGGCTTCGTTCCTTGTTCGTGTATTACGCCACAATATGCACCATATTTACCTAAGCGATTTTGCAAGCTGGGTTGCCTGGCTCCTGTGCTTACCCCTACGTTCCCGATTGTTCGGCTAGGGAGTAAAGGGAGCACCTCTGCGATTGTCACGACCGGGTCGTCCAAGCTCTGACCTCAGACTGGGTGAAGCCGAAAGCTAGCGCTCTTATTGTTTTCAATCATGGTCGGCACACAACGGAACTCATGAGTACAAAAAATCTATTGCACAAGTCTCATAGTAATAATGAGCACCGAAGAAAGGTATCGGTGGGGGTACTATTTTCTTCAAAGATGCTTCTTACACTTCGTTAGTAATATAGCATAAGTTCCCTGAGCGCACTTTGTCTGTTACAGCCTTATGGCCTGATTGCCTGGTTATCGGAAACACCGTCGATATTCTCAACAGGTGGAGTACATAACACTTTTCGGCCCTTGACCGAAGAGGGAGAAGCCGACGGTCGGTTAAGACGCGTATAAAGTTCGGGTGAACACATATATGATATAAGTACTTTGGTACATGCAATCATTATACATAAAATTCTTTTATCCAAGTCACTTGGGGGCTCTTAAATTTATATGAGCCGTTTTATAGTATGTGTTTTCTTCTTGGTCGTTGCAAAGTCTTTTTCTACCGCTCCTTTTTCGACTCGAGTTTATGGTCAATAGCCGGATAGCCTGTCTTCTCTCTGAAAGCCGCTTGAGTTTAGTTTGCTAAACTCACCTCGGAGAAGTACTCCGCCTTTGGGATAAGGAGCTTGAAGCCGTAGGCTGACCCGCGTGAAGTCTTGAGATCAGATGTGTCATGTTAAAGCACGACAGAAGCACAATTTTTTTTCCAATTTTCGGATTGGCACCGGACACTTGATCTTGTTCGAACGTCAAATTTTTACTAACGTTTTTTGGTTTTCCAAGCTTTTGGCACTTTTAAACTATTTGTGTGTTTTCAGCACAAGTCTCGCAGTGCAACGCCGGACACCTTTAGAGATTCGGCAAAAACATTATCGGATATTGCTATATATGCATCGGTTTTGAATTGTGTCTTCGGTCAATAGTTGGGTTGCCCGGCTCCTGCGCTTGCCTCCTATGTTCCGCTTTGTTCGACTAGGTGTGCAAAGGGAGAACCACTGCGATTGTGCTTCCAGCTCACATGGTTAAGCACCTCAGTAGAGAAAGCCGAAAACTGACTGTCACAATAAGCGTAAATTGGTCAGCGATCCGATGACTGTGTTAAATGACGGGCCATTCATAACAATGGCTGAAGTGTTTACGTCTTGACCCCGACTATCGCCGAACACTACCGGGGGCTATTAACTGGCCTCCCAAACTAAATCCTCGATATTTTGCTCTTACATTAGAGCTGGGTTTCATGATCATGCTTAGCGTGACAACACAAAGAAAGGAACCGATAGCGGGACTATTTTCTTTGGAAGACATTTCTTATGTTAAACAGTAATATAACATATCTCTCTGCATACCTTTGTTTATAAAACCGTATGGCCAGATTGCCTTGTTTGTCGTAAATCTTTGCCCTCATAAAGTCTTTATAAAGTAGGACAAACACTCCTCGGCTACTAGCCGAGGAGGTGGAAGCCGATGGTCGGTCAACAAAGTTTTGTACAATGCGGATCCGAGCATTAATGATGTAAAGTACTTGGATACATAGAGTCATTACGCATAATTTGTGATTTTACTATGGATATCGATCCTTAATTCGGCCACCCGTGCCCGCATTAAGGCTCGGGGGCTACTGGGCTTCGGGCTTATTATTTACAAATATTAAAGGGGCACATCGATCCCCTGACCTGGTGTTGCCACCTGACTAGTGTCTCGGGGGCTACTGCATTGCCTGTCCAATGCAGAAAATTTTATGTGCAATATAGTTTCCGCGGAGATTTTGATCCTCAGGTTGGTTGGCCGCACCCAACCTGAGTCTCGAGGACTGAGCATGCCGCTTTTTGTGTCCCAAAGTATTCTGCCGAGCTAGGACTTGATCCTCAGGCCGATTTTGCAAATCAACCTGTGTCTCACCGGCTACTGGGATCAGCGGTCTCACATCATCCTTCAGGTGCATCTCGGGTTTTAGACCTATACACACCTTGAGGGCTACTGGTTGTATATCTCGACAGAGAATAAATTGCACTAATAAAAAATATTGAAAATAAATCGGCCCACGGTCGGGGTGGTGCACCACCTCGAAAGCAGACTGGCATAAAGCTCGGGCGCTAGTGGCTGGCTCCATAGAGGGCATTTCCGGCATTAAGCTTGGCTAAACTCCTTCAACTTTTTTGGACCAAGATGATCTATGACATCTTGGATATAGTCCGGCGTTGGATCTTAGACACAGTCCGGCGTTGGAGCTCGGAAATAGTCCGGCATTGCTGCTCGGCTGCAAAGGATACCTCGAATGCAGTCCGGTGTTGGAGCTCGGATGCAAGAGGACACTGCCTCGCGGGAACAACTTCAAACCCGAGGTGTGGCATAAAAATAACAAGGCATTGATAAAGGCCGGAAACTTAAAGGGGCTCCTCGGATACCCGACGTATAAACTTGTCGAATGCATTTCGGCGATCCTCAAGATCGAAGATGAGAAGATTTGTTGAACCAGTTTTCAAGACCGACAACCGAAGATGAAGAATAGTTTGGAAGAATCGAGGAGCGTCCCTAACTTGAAGACCAGTTCAGGGGGGCTACTAACGGTGTCCTGGACTAGGGGGTACTTACCACGTCATCTCCCGATCTGTTAGATTGGGCCGAGGACCCCCGTGGCCGTATACTCATGGGCCAGTTCAAACAGCTGCCGCATAGATGGAAGATTCCACAAGACTTGGTGATCAAGACAAGGACTCCTCCCCACCGGTGTATTCGGCTAGGACTCTTGTTATCCTAGGCCTCTGGTGCATTATATAAATCGAGGCCAGGCTAGTCGATAGACAATATACATACAATCATACCATAGGCTAGCTTCTAGGGTTTAGCCTCTTCGATCTCGTGGTAGATCAACTCTTGTACTACTCATATCATCAATATCAATCAAGCAGGACGTAGGGTATTACCTCCATCAAGAGGGCCCGAACCTGGGTAAACATCGTGTCCCCTGCCTCCTGTTACCATTGATCCTAGATGCACAGTTCGGGACCCCCTACCCGAGATCCGCCGGTTTTGACACCGATAGTCGTGATGAGAACGAGGGCGAACCCGCCCTTGGGGCCGACCATGTCTCGTCCAGCTACGGAGGCTCTTCCTCCAGCGACAGCCCCAGCAGCGGCAGTTACGACTAGCCGCCACACCCGCTTTGAGTGCGGCAGTGGATCGTCTCGTCGCCGTGCCTCCGTGAAGCATGAGGAGGGGTCCGGCTGAGCTCAGGACGGCGCCGGGAGCCTGCCCCCGTGAACCGTTGTAGGGGCAGACATCGCTTTTATTTTGTTCTTCCTTTCCTTCCTGCATCAAAAAGAAACCATAATGGGCCCCAGAGGGCCGTGCATCAAACTATGATCTCAATCACTATGCTATGTTTGTTGCTCCTGTGATGTGTCGCAACTTTGTCGTTTTGTGTAGGGATAACATAGCTTGACTTGTTCGGAGTAGCCTCCTCCTCACGAGGCGCTTGCTTTCTTCCCGGTTCCTGTCGAGGCTTCCTTGACCTGATAGGCGCTTAGGAACTGCCAGAAAATTCGTCTAGAGATTTATCATTCTCCTGAGGCTTTGCCGCGGGCGCCGCTGGCCTTCACCCAGCGCTTTGTATCGCGGTACCCGAGGGGCACGGATTGAGAGAGAGAGAGAGAGGTGCGCCATCTTGTGGGCTCGAACGAGGGTACCTCACGCAAAACAGAAGAAGGAAGCTCACGAAGGTACCTATTCAGCCCCCTCGCGAGGAACGCAACAAAGAGTACAGGCCAACCAAAGAAATGAAGGCAGAAAGTGAAAGTGCGAGACCAGCAAGAGACACCAGAAAGCAAATTTCAATTAAAGAGGGGAAAGCCAACTTCGGAAAGCAAATGAAAAGTTGCGTCCGGCACCTAGTCTAGTCTTCAACGTCTTCTCACAAGCGCGGAGCTAAGTGCTGCCACTAAGACGTGGGAGGGAGCCCCCGAGGCCCAAGGGCGGCACTCCTGAGACTCTAGGGCGTGTACAGCCCCACTTGTTATTACTTGAGAGTGTCACAGGCGGCGATCTTCACATGCGCTGGGCCTTTCTTCAGAGGTAGAACTACCGAAGGTGCTGAATGTTCCAGGCGTTCTGGATGGGTACCTGATACGTCTCCAACGTATCTATAATTTTTGATTGCTCCATGCTATATTATCTACTGTTTTGTGCAATATTGAGCTTTATTTTCCACTTTTATATTATTTTTGAGACTAACCTATTAACCAGAGGCCCAGCCGAGATTTGCTGTTTTATGCCTATTTTAGTGTTTCGAAGAAAAGGAATATCAAACGAAGTCGAAACGGAACGGAATCAACTGGAGAAGTTATTTTTGGAAGGAAAGCAACCCAGGGAACTTGGAGTGCACGTCAGGGGAGAAACGGGCTACCCACGAGGGTGGGGGCGTGCCCACCCCCTAGGGCGCGCCCCCTGCCTCGTGGGGACCCCGTGGCTCCTTCGACGTACTTCCTGCACCCATATATATCGTCGTACCCTAAAACTTCCGGAATGCACAATAGATTGGGAGTTCCGCTGCCAGAAGTCTTCGTAGCCACCGAAAACCAATCTAGACCTGTTCCGGCATCCTGCCGGAGGGGGCAATCCTTCTCCGGTGGCCATCTTCATCATCTCGGTGCTCTCCATGACGAGGAGGGAGTAGTTCTCCCTCGGGGCTGAGGGTATGTACCAGTAGCTATGTGTTTGATCTCTCTCTCTCTCTCTCTCTCTCTCTCGTGTTCTTTACTTGGGTTGATGTATCGTGAGCTTTGCTATTATACTTGGATCTTATGTTTCTCCTCCCCCTCTTCTCTCTTGTAATGAATTGAGTTTTCCCCTTGAAGTAATCTTATCGGATTGAGTCTTTAAAGACTTGAGAACACTTGATGTATGTCTTGCCGTGGACATCTGTGGTGACAATGGGATATCACGTGATTCACTTGATGTATGTTTTGGTGATCAACTTGCGCGTTCTGCCCATGAACCTATGCATAGGGGTTGGCACACATTTTCGTCGTGATTCTCCGGTAGAACTTTGGGGCACTCTTTGAGGTCCTTTGTGTTGGTTGAATAGATGAATCTGAGATTGTGTGACGCATATCGTATAATCATACCCATGGATACTTGAGGTGACATTGGAGTATCTAGGTGACATTAGGGTTTTGGTTCATTTGTGTCTTAAGGTGTTATTCTAGTACGAACTCTAGGGCTGTTTGTGACACTTATAGGAATAGCCCACCAGAGTGATTGGAAAGAATAACTTTGAGGTGGTTTCGTACCCTACCATAATCTCTTTGTTCGTTCTCCGCTATTAGTGACTTTGGAGTGACTCTTTGTTGCATGTTGAGGGATAGTTATGTGATCCAATTATGTTAGTATTGTTGAGGGAACTTACACTAGCGAAAGTATGAACCCTAGGCCTTGTTTCAACGCATTGCAGTACCGTTTACGCTCACTTTTATCATTAGTTACCTTGCTGTTTTTATAATTTCAGCTTACAAATACCTTTATCTACTATCCGTATTGCACTTGTATCACCATCTCTTCGCCGAACTAGTGCACCTATACAATATACCATTGTATTGGGTGTGTTGGGGACACAAGAGACTCTTTGTTATTTGGTTGCAGGGTTGCTTGAGAGAGACCATCTTCATCCTACGCCTCCTACAGATTGATAAACCTTAGGTCATCCACTGGAGGGAAATTTGCTACTGTCCTACAAACCTCTGCACTTGGAGGCCCAACAACGTCTACAAGAAGAAGGTTGTGTGGTAGACATCAAGCTCTTTTCTGGCGCCGTTGCCGGGGAGGTTAGCGCTTGAAGGTATATCTTTAGATCTTGCAATCGAGTCTTTTAGTTTCTTGTTTTATCACTGGTTTAGTTTATAAAAGAAAACTATAAAAAATGGAATTGAGTTTGTCTCATACGCTTCACCTTTTTAATATCTTTCGTAAGTATGATGGAAAGGATAATTGTGCTCAAGTGCTAGAAGAAGAAATCTATAAAATGTTTGGCACTAAATATTTGAATGATGAGCATGATTTCAATGTTGTTAGTAGGAATTCTTTGAATATCCATGATGCTAATGATGATTGCACTAGTTATGATGAAAATGCCTCCTATAAACATGTCAATTTTTGTGGAGTAGACTGGATTTGCAAGTACACACCAAATAGGGAATATAGATATTGCAAGAGGCATAAGTACTTAGAAACCAAATTGTTGCAAGAAGAGCTAGATGAATGTGCTGAAAGATTCAATATTTTTCGTGCCCCTTGTGAACTTTGCAATGAACATGGTCATTTAAAGCTCCAATGCTATTTGTTTCATGATCAAGTCGTGTCCAAACATTGTGATAATTTGATTACCCTTGAGCATCATAAAGAGCTTAGCCTTCTTTTGGGTTATGAAGAAATGAAACATATAACTGAGGGTATTCCAAAGTTTAATCTTGATAGAGTTCTTGATTTTGATCTAGAGAATATTTATATGTTTTGCGCTGTGAATTGCATTGAAAATCCTTATATTGCCAATTACATAAAGAAAAGAAAACAAATAGAAGATGAAGAGAATGCTAACGAAAGGGAAGAGACTTCCCAATATTCTCCTATTATTTCTTAGGATGAATCAGGTAACGAAGAGGAGCCCTCTATTCAACCAATCTCATTAATAAGGAGCTCCAAAAAGAGGATTGAACCCACGCATGATGTGGTGAAGAAGAAGAAGAAAAGAAAAAGGAAGACAGGTAAAAAGATATCTCTCCCAAATAATGCTGCTCCTATTACTATTGTGCCTCATGAAAATATAATTGTGGAGGATAATGATACTTCTTATGATCTTGAAAATCTTTTTGGCACTCGCTTGGAAGAATATGATAATTGCTATACTGTTGGTGCTATCCATACTATTAATTATGACAGTGATTATGCTTATGATATGAAAAGGCCCAAGCTTGGGGATGCTATGCTTAATGAAGATGATGTTTTTGAGAATATATTTGCTAAAATTAATGTTTGTCCCAAGCTTGGAGATGCTACGCTTAATGAAGATGATATTTTTAGTATCCCAAGTTTTAATATGCAAATTTATAATGATGATTGCATGCCTCCTACTTATGATGATTATTGTGATGATACTTATGCTATTAAAAGTAGTGATTATATTTATAAAACTTGTTATGATTATGGTTACCTATTTTCTGAACATTACTCTCTTAATGTGGAAACAATTAATAGTATTCAAGTCTCTTATGATACTCCTAGTATTCCGAATGAGAAGAATTTCGCTTATGTGGAGAGTAATAAAATTTCTATGCTTGTAGATCATGAAAAGAATGCTTTAGGTGCTGGTTATATTGTTGAATTCATTCATGATGCTACTGAAAATTACTATGAGGGAGGAACATATGCTTGTAGGAATTGCAATAATATCAAGTTTCCTCTCTATGTGCTTAAAGTTTTGAAGCTATGCTTGTTTTGCCTTCCTATGCTAGTTGATTATTGTTCCCATAAGTTGTTTTCTCACAAAATCCCTATGAATAGGAAGTATGTTAGACTTAAATGTGCTAGTCATATTCTTCATGATGCTCTTTTTATGTTTCAATTCCTATCCTTTATGTGAGCATCATTGAAATCATCATGCCTAGCTAGGGGCGTTAAACGATAGCGCTTGTTGGGAGGCAACCCAATTTTATTTTAGCTCCTTGCTTTTTGTTCCTGTTTAGTAATAAATAATTCATCTAGCCTCTGTTTAGATGTGGTTTTATGCTTTTAATTAGTGTTTGTGCCAAGTAGAACCGTTGGGAAGACTTGGGGAAAGTCTTGTTGAACTTGCTGTAGAAAACAGAAACTTTAGCGCTCACGAGAACTGCTGCCATTTTCCTTTGGAGAGTGCTATTTAGTTAATTATTTTTGCAGATGATTAATAGATAAACTCCTCAGGTCCAGAAATTTATTTGAGGACTTTATGAGTTCCATAAGTATACGTTTGATCCAGATTACTACAGCCTGTTCTGTTTTTGACAGATTCTGCTTTTAGTGTGTTGTTTGCTTATTTTGATGAATCTATGGCTAGTAAAACAGTTTATTGTCGGTGTACAAAAAGAGGGGTACACTTTTTGTACCCCTATAACTGTGCACGGGCAGTCTGAGACACGGGCACCACCACACCAAGCAAGGCAAGGGAGGTGAGCCAGGGTAAGACCGAAGCTCAAGAGAACTAGAACAACGCCAAGGCCAAGACCACGAAGAGAAAAGGGGACGAAGCGGACTCCCCTGGCAAGGTCCTTGCCGGGAGACAGTTCTAGCAGCCCCGGCAAGACCCTTGCCGCGGCAACTCGTCCTGCGCCTACGGAGCAAATCACCCTTGAGTCCTCTGCCCCCAAAGGGCAAGGATTCGGGAGACATCCCCGTGGCGGCATGCAGACCTTTGTGAAGACATTCAAGATCAGATACGCACTAAGGAGACGACAACCCTTGGCGGGATCCCAGCCGAGGAAGACCACAAGGCCCCCGGCAAGCGCCTTGCCGGGGATGACAGTAGGCGCCCCGGCAAGACCCTTGCCGGGGCCCCGGCAAGGCCCTTACCGCGGACACCCGCAGGGCCACCATCAGCCCCACGCCGACTAAACCTCCACCACCGCATGCATGCAGCTGCCGACCCAACCAGCTGGGCAGGCACCTGCGTGGCGGCATGCAGATCTTCATGAAGACCCACCACTGCGCCACCTCATCTGCCTTCCTACCTACGTGGCATCACAGGCGTCGCTGGCCAGGGCGCGTGTCGACACAAGAAGGAGCGGCGACGGACGAGACAGGTTTCTCCCCCGTCCCCGATAAAGCAAGGACACTTAAGCAAGATGCATTAAATGCGCCTTGTCATGTAATGCGAGGGATAACCTCGCATCACTGTACCCTTTACACCTCCTTTGTGCCACTGTGGCAACCCCTTTTTCTATAAAAGGAGGCCCGAGGCGACCAGAGGAGGGATTCGGCTTTTCGGAGCTCCTCGCGCCCCATAGCTAGCTCAAGAACACAGATATACAATCCACCAAAGCAGGAGTAGGGTTTTACGCATCCTCGCGGCCCGAACCTGGATAAACGAACCGTGTGCTACCTGTTAGATCCGCTCTTCTCACGACCCCGTGCCCCACTAACCACAGTAGGGATTCTTGTGATCCCATAGGTGTCGTTCCCACCGACATCTCTGGCGCGCCAGGTAGGGGGCGCAGTTGTGAGAATCGGCTCTAGCAATCAGCCCAGCACTCCTTCGTCTTCGTGGCTCTTGGAGAGGGAAGGAGGCCGGAAGATCAGCGCTCGAGCGACTACAAACAGAAGCTAAGTTACATTGGACCCCGGATATTTCCGTTCTATTATATAAAGTTATTATCCTCGGAGCTGTCTTTCTTTGTACAAAAAGGAACCTATACGCAAATGGGGCCTTCCCCGATCGGCAATGCCTTTGTTCTGTTTCGAGTCCGCTCAACAGTTCAGGCTGCATTGAAAACGGTAGGGTAGCCTTCCGCAATTAGCAAGGCTCTCGACTCCGACTCGAGTCAAACTCGACAGTTTGAGCGGCTGCATCAAAGGTGGTAAGGTGGCTCACCCGGCAGCACGCTCACCCAGTAGGCCAATGGGGACCCGTCCCCAAGACGCCGCCTTAGGTTTCCGCGCCGGCAAGCTTACCCAGCTGGCGTAGGGTGGACGTACAAAGAGGCAACAAAACAGGAAAATAGCATGCATAATTCCAAAAGTACTGCAAAGTTATATTACATCACATCATTGTTGCGGTTCTAACTAAAGATGAAATTTGTCTTGGTCGTGAACCTGCAGCGGTGGTGAAGAACGGGATGCCTAATCCCGACGCTAGCCTTCCACCCTCTTGATTTCGTCAATGCTGCTGATGACGGGCTTGATGCGCTCCTTGAGCACCGTGAGGTCAATACCATCCGGCAAGCTATCCATCGCAGCATCGAAGTCGAGGTCGGGATTCCAGTACGCCATCTTGGTGAGGACCTTGGTCATGACCCCCCGGCAAAGTCGCCGGGCTTCCCCGGCCAACGTGGCCGCTCGGTTGATAAGCCAAGGCTCCAAGGACGCCCTCGAAGAACAGGGTCAGCTTGGTGTTGACGGTCCCGCTGCACTCAGGGGCGTACCTCATGTTTGGCATCCCCATGGTGGCCAACTGCAAGGTGACCCTGCCGGCGACGTCCTCCAGACGGCTGATCCATCTGTTCTCGCCCGCCACATATTCCTGGTGGGAGGCGGCCTCGTTCGCCCGCAGCTGCTTCTCCTCCTCCAGACTCCTGGTCAAGGTCTCCTCCCGAGCCCTGCTCTCCGACAACATCTTCTCGAGATCCTCCAGCTTCAGCTTGAGATCTCTGATGAAGTTTTGCGCTTTGGAGAGCTCCCCAGCCCTGCTGATGACCGCTCCTTGCACCTCCACCAAGGCGCTGTTGAGTGTGCTCTTCTCGTTGGACAGCTTGAGGGCCTGCTCCTTCAGCTCGTCCCGCGCCACCTCCAACTCCTTTACTTTGCCGGCATGGGCCAGAGTCTGGGCATCGAGTGCCTCCTTGTGCCTTTGCTCCAGCTCGCGAGTCCGCCGCGCGACAAGGGCCTCGAGCTCCTCATCCTTGCCATGGAGCGCTGCGGCAAGCTTCGCCTCACGCACGGTGAGGTCCTCTTCCTGGGAATCCAGTGCAGCTTGATGCTGGTTCCAGACGGCCTCGGCCGCGGCAGCCAAGTTCACCGCCTTTTCCTGGGCCCTCTTGATGTAATCCATCTTCATGGTGAGCTCGACATTGCGTTTGGCCAATTCCTCCTGAAAGGCCCTCTGCTCCTCGCGAGTGTAGTGGAACCAGGTCTGCGTCTCAGCAACGTGCGCCTTGAAATCCACCTCCGCCTGGTCCACCATTGTCGTCCTGGACTTAACCTTGTCCAAACGGACACGGTAGAGCGCCTGGAGTTTTTGAAAGTTGGCCCCCATAGCGCGGAAAAGCTGCTCTTCTGGAGAACCATCACCGCCAACGCCCGTCTCATCGACAACCTCGAGCTCGGTGGCGGCAAGCACCTCGCCGTCAAAGACATCCCCTTCGGCGGGCGCTCGGGAACTTGACACCCCTGGAAGATGGATGAAAAGATTGTCTCCCACCTTCAGGTATCTGCCGGGGCCCGAGGTTGAGGAGGAGGGAGGCTAATCATCAACCACCTCTTCCTTGGCAGTGGCCTTGCCGGCTTCCCCGGCAGGCCCACCGCTGGCACCCTCGACAGAAGCCTCGCCGGTCGCCTCGGCGGCCCCCACAGTGGTGTCCTCGGCAGCATCCTTGGCGGCCTCCGCCGCGGCCTCCTCAGCAGTATTCCCAACAACAGTATCCACGTCCTCCATATCTATTGAAGGAGGACCTGGGTAGTAATGGGAGCATTGAAGCCAAGAAAAAGAATAAGGGAAAAACAGAGACAGAGGACAGGCGACTCACCAGTGCCAGGCTGTGAAGCAGAAGTCCCCTCCCCGCCAGCATCCGGCGCCGTGGCAGAGTCACCAGCGCCCAAGTTCCCCTCTTCCTCCATGGGTGTGGGCTCCGTGCTTGATGCCCTTGCCGGGGACGCCCCTCGCGGCAGCGTAGTCGATGGGGGTGGTGTGTTGGGGGAAGCCCTCTGCGGCTCCTCCTGCTGCCGCTCCCCTCCTGCAAAACCGACAAGGTCAACACCATAGCATCGAACGCCTACCACATGTCAAATAAGAGGAGGGTGACGAACTTACGGTAGGGGCTGTGTCGGGGGCTGCTGTCCGGGCTGCTCAACACCACCAGTGGCGTCTTTGAAGCCCCAGCTGGGGGCTGACTGCTCGCCGAGGCCTTCGCCCTCTTCACCCTCTGGGCCAACGTCTCTGCATCCCTGCGAAAGCAAAAACGGATCAAGATGAGTGACTTAATTCAGAGGAATGGAAGTGGCAGTAAGCAATAGAGTACTTACTCGTCATCCACCTCCTCCTCTTCCACCACTTTCCTTTTCCTCTTCGGGCTAAGAGGCCCGAGATCAAAAGTGACCTCCGCGTCAACATCCGAGTCGACATCTGCCGGAGGAGGCAAAGACGGCGGGGTTTGTGCGCGCCCAGATGAGGAATGGGCCGTTGTCTTCTTCTTCTCAGCGGCTTTCGTCAGCCTCTTGGCTGCCGTGGCCCTCGTGTGATGCCCAAACCCCTCCAGGGTCAATTGAGGCCGCGTAGCCCTGCCGGGCCGGACCGGCTCGCCGGAGCCATCCTGCCGCAGGATTCGCCCTCTTCCCCTGGTTGGCGTCGAGCCCGCCACCACATCCTCCTCCGGCGACGACACGTCGGCCGCATCTTCGACGAGCGGAGCTCAAGTGTCAGCGCTGCTGACCTCCCCGGAGGCCGCCGCCCACCGGGTGAGCTCCTCTTCCTCCGCAGCAGTTGCGGCCTTGTCCTCCACACCCCCGGCGTTGCTGGCCTCCATGGCAAGTTGTGCCTCCCTCACCCTAGTGGCGATGTAGTCCAGCTCTGCCTGGGTGGTGTCCATGACAAGCCACCGCTCGGTGTCAGCATTGACATACACCTCGATCAGGGTGTCAAAGAATTGCTGCACATCAGCATCCTTCGGCTCCTTCCAGCTCGGGACAGGGCCGTGCGCATTACAGTCTGGCATCATAGCGATGATCTCAGACCGATGCGAATTGTTGCACAACGGGACCACCCCCGCTGGCATCTTGAAAAACGGCCCCTTGAGGGCCTTGCCAACCTTTGCGGCAGCCCTCGCGGCCTTGCCGGTCCGTTCGACCTCGCCATCGCGACCCACATCAAGCTGGAAAAGCCGCTGGCAGAAGTGGGCATGCGCCAGCACTGTGAAGTTGTGATCGGGGCCGGGGCGGAGTCGCATAATGTCAGCCAGATTCGTAAAGAGCCAAGCTGGCCTCCCCTTGTTGTGCAACGGGGCGATCCGGCGGTGAATGAAGTCCGCCCCGATCATCTCAAGGGTGAGTCCGGCCCGGGTGAGCCGGAGAATCCTAGTAGTGGCAACAGTGAGCCTCCCGTCGGCGGCGTCTACATCGCTCCAATCGCTACCACGGACCGGCGGCACTCAGCGGACCTTGCAGAATTGCGGCAGGTTTTCATCCTCAATCCAGCACCACCGGCCACACCATTCCTCCCACCTCTCCTTCACGGCACCGTCCGGGTACGCCCCCTTGGATCTTGGGATCCAGGTGACGCAACCAGAGACGGCACCTCCCGGCTGGATCCGAGGGAAGAAATAATGGCGGAAGAGCGCCATGTTGGGCTGCACCCCGGCAAAGCCTTCGCAAAGATGCGCGAAGAAAGCCATGCACGCCACCGCATTCGGAGTAAAATCCAAGAGGCGAAAGCCGAAGGTGTGCATAATGTCGCAGAAGAAATCGGAGAAAGGGGGCATAACCCGCAAGAAAGATAATTGACGAAAAAGGGATACCAATTTGGAGCAGGATCGGCGCAAGCAGCAGGAATGACGCACGTCACCGGGTGTCCCAAATTCTCTCCCCCCGTCTTCGCTCCCCATAGGGGCCTGAAGGAGGCCCGGAGCTCATGAATATCAACCGTCGAGGGGAAGAAAAAGGCGGACTTCGTCCGGTCCCCCAACAGCGTGCTCTCCGGCGGCTCCACAGTCCTAGCGCCCTTAGCCACCCCCTTGCCCTTGATAGATTTGGGTGCCATGGCGGCCAAGAAGTTTAGAGGGCTGAGGAAGGGGGATGGTGAAGCAACAATGGCAGGCGACGGCAGAAGCTTAGGAAGGAAGGAAGAGAGGAAACGGCGGCTCTGAGATTGGAAAATGCACGAGGAAAGAGGAGAAAGTGAGCAGCGCGCCCGCGGTTATTCCTTTTTTATGGGGGAAAACACGGGCCGCCTCCTTTCACATTAACTATGGTGTGACGGATGCCCGCGGGAACCAACCCCACGCATGCTGCCCACGTCACATGCACCTCCCCACGCCGCGCCACGCGCGGGAGTCGTGGGAAGCGCAGCACGCGAAGAACCTGACCGCGGTAAAAACCGCCCCGCCTGCCCGCGCACCGTTTTTGGGCCTAGCCCAACAACGCGTTGCGCTTATGTGTGGACCAGGCCCGGGGGCTCCTGTCAGTGTACAAAAAGAGGGGTACACCTTTTGTACCCCTATAACCATGCACGGGCAGTCTGAGCCACGGGCACCACCACACCAAGCAAGGCAAGGGAGGTGAGCCAGGGTAAGACCGAAGCTCAAGAGAACTAGAACAACGCCAAGGCCAAGACCACGAAGAGCAAAGGGGACGAAGCGGACTCCCCTGGCAAGATCCTTGTCGGGAGACAGTTCTAGCAGCCCCGACAAGACCCTTGCCGCGGCAACTCGTCCCGCGCCTACGGAGCAAATCACCCTTGAGTCCACTGCCCCCAAAGGGCAAGGATTCGGGAGACATCCCCGTAGCGGCATGCAGATCTTTGTGAAGACATTCAAGATCAGATACGCACTAAGGATATGACAACCCTTGGCGGGATCCCAGCCGAGGAAGACCACAAGGCCCCCGGCAAGCGCCTTGCCGGGGATGACAGCAGGCGCCCCGGCAGGACCCTTGCCGGGGCCCCGGCAAGGCCCTTACCGAGGACACCCGCAAGGCCACCATCAGGCCCACGCCGACTAATACTCCACCACCGCATGCATGCAGCTGCCGACCCAACCAGCTGGGCAGGCACCTGCGTGGCGGCATGCAGATCTTCATGAAGACCCACCACTGCGCCACCTCATCTGCCTTCCGACCTACGTGGCATCACAGGCGTCGCTGGCCAGGGCGCGTGTCGACACAAGAAGGAGCAGCGACGGACGAGACAAGTTTCTCCCCCGTCCCCGATAAAGCAAGGACACCTAAGCAAGACGCATTAAATGCGCCTTGTCATGTAATGCGAGGGATAACCTCGCATCACTGTACCCTTTCCACCTCCTGTGTGCCACTGTGGCAACCCCTTTTTCTATAAAAGGAGGCCCGAGGCGACCAGAGGAGGGATTCGGCTTTTCGGAGCTCCTCACGCCCCATAGCTAGCTCAAGAACACAGATATACAATCCACCAAAGCAGGAGTAGGGTTTTACGCATCCTCGCGGACCGAACCTGGATAAACGAACCGTGTGCTACCTGTTAGATCCGCTCTTCTCACGACCCCGCGCCCCGCTAACCACAGTAGGGATTCTTGTGATCCCATAGGTGTCGTTCCCACCAACATTTATAAACCATAGAGAAGTTGGAATACAGTAGGCTTAACACCAATATAAATAAAGAATGAGTTCATCACAGTACCTTGAAGTGGTGATTTATTTTCTTATACTAACGGAGCTTATGAGTTTTCTGTTAAGTTTTGTGTTGTGAAGTTTTCAAGTTTTGGGTAAGGATTCAATGGACTATGGAATAAGGAGTGGAAATATCCTAAGCTTGGGGATGCCCAAGGCACCCCAAGGTAATATTCAAGGATATCCAAGAGCCTAAGCTTGGGAATGCCCCGGAAGGCATCCCCTCTTTCGTCTTTGTTCATTGGTAACTTTACTTGGAGCTATATTTTTATTCACCACATGATATGTGTTTTTCTTGGAGCGTCAATTTATTTTGTTAGGCTTTTCTTGCTGTTATTTATAACAATGGTTTGCATCTTTTATTTCAATAAAAGTGGCATTGATAGCCTTTACTATGCCTATGTTACAAGTATAGATGTTGCTGTTTGAAAACAGAAAGTTTACCGCTGTTGCAATAATTCCCTAGAAAAGTCAGAATGTGATAAAATGTTGAAACCTTTTGCATATTAAGCTCTGATAAATTTACTAGAGTGGGAATTTTCTTTCATAATTTTTGGAGTTAGGGAAGTATGGATGTTGCAGCATTCTTTACAGACTATCCTGTTTAGGCAGATTGCTGTTATGTTTGCATTGTTTGCATATGTTTGCTTCTTTAATGATTCTATTTGAGGATAGGACTATTAAATATGCAGAGGCATTTAGTATGCAATGTTAAATAATAATTTTAGTGATTTGCCATAGTAGAGTATAATAAGGTGTTGGCAATGGTTTATACTAACTTATCCCACGAGTCCTTGTTGAGTTTTGTGTGGATGAAGCTTTTGAGATTTAGGGAGACCGTGATATGAGAGGAACTAAGGAGACACAAAAGCTCAAGCTTGGGGATGCCCAAGGCACCCCAAGATAATATTTCAAGAAGTCTCAAGCGTCTAAGCTTGGGGATGCCCCGGTTGGCATCCCACCTTTCTTCTTCAACAATTATCGGTTAGTATCGGTTGATCCTAAGTTTTTGCTTCTTCACATGATGTTTGCTTTTCTTAGATGTCATTTTATTTTGCTTTGCTTTCTGTTTGAATAAAATACCAAAGATCTGAAATTATTAAATGTTAGAGAGTCTTCACATAGTTACATAATTATTCGACTACTCATTGATCTTCACTTATATCTTTCGGAGTAGTTTGTCATTTGCTCTAGTGCTTCACTTATATCTTTTAGAGCATGGTGGTAGTTTTATTTTGAAGAAATAGATGAACTCTCATGCTTCACTTAGATTATTTTGAGAGTCTTAAATAGCATGGTAATTTTCTTAAAATCCTAATTGCTAGGTATTCAAGAATAATAAAATTCTCTTATGAGTGTGTTGAATACTAAGAGAAGTTTAATACTTGATGATTGTTTTGAGATATGAGGATGGTAATATTAGAGTCATGCTAGTTGAGTAGTTGTGAATTTGAGAAATACTTGTGTTGAAGTTTGTGATTCCCGTAGCATGCACGTATGGTGAACCGTTATGTGATGAAGTCGGAGCATGATATATTTATTGATTGCCTTCCTTATGAGTGGCGGTCGGGGACGAGCGATGGTCTTTTCCTACCAATCTATCCCCCTAGGAGCATGCGCGCAGTACTTTGTTTCGATAATTAATAGATTTTTGCAATAAGTACGTGAGTTATTTATGACTAATGTTGAGTCCATGGATTATACGCACTCTCACCCTTCCACCATTGCTAGCCTCTCTAGTACCGCGCAACTTTCGCCGGTACCATACACCCACCATATACCTTCCTCAAAACAGCCACCATACCTACCTATTATGGCATTTCCATAGCCATTCCGAGATATATTGCCATGCAACTTTCCACCGTTCCGTTTATGACACACTCCATCATTGTCATATTGCTTAGCATGATCATGTAGTTGACATCGTATTTGTGGCAAAGCCATCATTCATAATTCTTTCATACATGTCACTCTTGATTCATTGCATATCCCGGTACACCGCTGGAGGCATTCATATAGAGCCTTACTTTGTTCTAGTATCGAGTTGTATCATTGAGTTGTAAATAAATAGAAGTGTGATGATCATCATTCAATAGAGCATTGTCCCAAAAAAACAAGAAAAAGGCCATAAAAGGCCAAATAAAAAAAATAAAGGCCAAAAAAGGCCAAATATAAAAAGGGGGGACAATGCTACTATCCTTTTACCACACCTGTGCTTCAAAGTAGCACCATGATCTTCATGATAGAGAGTCTCCTATGTTGTCACTTTCATATACTAGTGGGAATCTTTCATTATAGAACTTGGCTTGTATATTCCAATGATGGGCTTCCTCAAAATGCCCTAGGTCTTCGTGAGCAAGCAAGTTGGATGCACACCCACTAGTTTCTTTTGTTGAGCTTTCATACACTTATAGCTCTTGTGCATCCATTGCATGGCAATCCCTACTCACTCACATTGATATCTATTGATGGGCATCTCCACACTACTAGGAAAAGGGCTATAGATAGGATTGACACTAATGGCGCACCAGGGAAGTAGTGCGCCACTACTATATACTAATGGCGCACCAGTTGGTGATGCGCCATTAGTATGGAAGACACTAATGGCGCACAAGAAAATAGGTGCGCCACTAGTGATAATTTTTTTATATTTACATACATACTAATGGCGCATCCTATCGAAGTGCGCCATTACTAGTTCTAACTAGTAATGGCGCACCAGACATGGAGTGCGCCAGTACTAATTTTTTTATTCTTTTTTTGCAAAACTACTAATGGCGCACCGCCTCACAGTGCGCCATTACTAGTTTAAACTACTAATGGCGCACCCTATAGAAGTGCGCCATTAGTATATATTTTGATATCATGAATATTTTTAAATTTCATGGGCACTTTTTGATATCATGAATATTTTTAAATTTCATGGGCACTTTTTGAATTCATGAATATTTTTTCATATTCAATATGATAAAATATTGAATATTCATGAGGACACTCGATCTCGATCCCCCTCCATCTCGATCTCGATCCCCCTCCATCTCGATCTCGATTCCCCCTCCATCTCGATCTCGATCCCACCCGCACCTCCTCTCCCCTCTTCATTTAAAAAAAAGTTCACCGCTCCACCGCTGCCGCCGACCCACTGCACCCTCCCCCGCTCCACCGCCGCCGACGACCCACCGCACCCTCCCC
>NC_041380.1:59214841-59267997 GCF_002162155.2 Triticum dicoccoides | reverse complement strand
TCCCCCGGCCCGCTCCACCGCCACCGCCGACACCCGCACCCTCCCCCACTTTTTGAAGATATTTTTAAATAACAAATTTGATGATATTTTCAAATAAGAAATTTGATGATATCTTCAAATAACAAATTTGATGATGTTTTCAATTAAAAATAAAAAACAAATTTCATGATATTTTCAAAAAATTGATGATATTTGATGATATCTTCTGTTCTAGTCCTCATGAAAATAACAAATTTGATAAAAAACAAATTATTAGATGCAACAAGAAATAATGAAAAAAATGTTACTAATGGCGCACCAGAGGAGGGTGCGCCATTGCTGTCAGAAAAAAAAAGTTACTAATGGCGCACTAGAGGAGGGTGCGCCATTGCTATCAGAAAAAAACTACTAATGGCGCACCAGAGGGTGGTGCGCCATTGCTATAGTGTCTAGCTGGATACCCCTTCGCCCGATCCCCCCTTCCCTCTCCCTCGCCAGATCCCCCTTCCCTCCCCCGTCGCGCCCGCTCCGACGACCCCCGGTCCGCTCCAACAACCCCCGCGCCCGCTCCACACCCGCTCCGGCTCCCCCGCCTGCCGCCACGACTGCCAGCCCGACGCCGCGGCGCACCCAGCTGTCCAAAGCCTCTGCTACCCTGCAGCCCGCACAGGAGCCCAGCAGCGCCTCCCTCCGCCACCCCTACTGCACCGTCGCCCGTCCTCCTCCGCCCGTAAGCCCCCTCCTCCTCCGCCCCTCCTCCTCCGCCTGTCCTCCTCTGCCCGTAAGCCCCCCTCCACTCCAAACCCCAGACCCCTTCTTGTCTCGTCTCTATAGGTAGACCGCGCCGGCAAGCGACCAGGACGATGCTCGGTGAGGAGAGGAGGGCCTTCTCCTCACTGTGTAGCCGCCGACCTTGTCCTACTCGAGGAGGAGGAGCAGGAGGGGCGCACCCAGCCACCACAGTCGCCGCAATCAAGGGCTTCTTCCACCTAGACCTCTAAATCCATGGCGCCATCATTCAGCCACCCAAGGTGAAGGTGCCCCCAACTCCCCTCCTTGTTTCATTCGATCTAGCAGCCATGGATTTGGGTTCCTCAAGGCTGCCTAATTACTCTATCATGTGTTCCTACTACTAGCTCTAGCCATGGATTAGGGGCTAGTGTAGATGCAAAATAAGGTCAAATCCCTCTCGAATTTAGGTCAAATTAGGTTCAAATCCCTCTGAAATTACTATGTAAAGCTCACTGTTCTGAAGTTCCGATCAGTTCAGTACCTTAGTAAGCAATAACACAAGCTTGCTGCTAGTTCAGTACCTTTTGCTGCTAGTTCCTCAAGGAGTTCTGCTCAAAATTAGCTCAACAAGTTGCATCTGGCTTTTAGAAAGTTGTTTTGGCTTAAGAGGATAAGTTGTTGTATATACTATCATAAAGTTCAGCAAGAACAGGGCATCAACAGTGCTACTCTAGTATCTAGTCGGGGAGGGACAAAATGGATAGGGCATCACTGTAGTTGTACTGCAGAACAAACTATTAGTCTTAGGATTAACACTCCTCATATGAGATGAGAGGATTTTTTTAAATGGCTTTTCCCTCTAGCTAGCTTTAAATGGCATCACTTTAGCTGCCAATTCAGATAAACCTGAATTGACTTTTCCAGTGTTGTATTTGTGCCCTCGGATTATTGTAAATTATATGTAGTGAAGCATGCAAATTGGATTTGCTATAGTCAACCTATTAATATTTGTCAATTTTGAAAATTCAGTTTATTCGGTTACTAAAAATTCAGTTAATTCAGTTAGGCACACAAATTTCAGAACTTTTGTGTGCCCTAGTACTTGGTGTTTGTGGAAAATTCAGTTAATCCATCGAGGTGAGCACTGATGCTACAAAAAGAGAAGACATGTATGAGTTTGGAGAAAGTGCCAATTTGATTTTCAGTTGCTAGCTAGCTGTAATTTATTATTTCAATTTGGATTCCAGAAATGTTATTGTGTGTTACTATGACCCAACTTTATCTGTACCATAGCATGCTACTATCAGTTATTTTTGAACATCAAATTCAGTCTGTATCTTGCGTTCTTTTTTTGTTCAAAATTTCTCAAACTCTGAATAAATAAAATTATTTGGAAAGAAGCACATGAGTATCAACAATAATTGTTTCTTTCTGCTTGAATGAATGGAGTACAATACAAGTTCAGGAACAAGGGACATTTTTTGCAATTGTGAACTCTCAATGCTCAAGTCTGGAAGTGTTTACAAATTCAAAGAGTTCACATGACTACTGGTCAAATACTCTAGTGTATTTAGTGTAAATCTAGTCTGAAACTAGTAGAGCTCTTTTTGATTTGCAAATTCAGTTTAAATAAAAATTTGGTACATGACTACTGATCATGTATGAAAGATGTTGCTACTGGATGAGCACAAGAACTAATTAGTATATTTTTATTTTGAATGATTTTGAATTTTTATGACTAGTGATCAGGTTTCAAATGATTTTGAATTTTTATGATTTTTATGCACATAGGTGAAGCCACTGACTACACTTCAGGTTCTACTCCTGGAACACTTCAGGAATTTTACTTCATAACTGGAGTATTTTGATGATATTGGGGGGTTTTGTCTCCGACCATCGTGTCGTGATGATATTGTGGGGTGTTGTGGGGTTGCAGCTGGGTGGGGGTGGGGTAATGAATTTGCAGGTACCCCGAGAGGCCCTTGAGTTTGCCGGAATGTCGATTAACTTCCATTCCGGCAAATTCGGGTACTCCATATGTCCTATTTTCAGCAAAGGTCATGCTGAAATTTTTCGCGAATTTTCGCATGACTTTGCTAAAAATAGGACATATGGGGTACTTGCGACTAATGCATGGGCCGGGGTATCTTAGTACTTAGTTAAGTAGGATCAACTGCCCGCCATTCTTGCTGCATTAAACCATAGGTGGCAATAGAGCCAAGTGATTAGGCCCAACTTAGAATTCTCGTTAGCATCGATAAACCCTAGATGATAAACCCAACATAGGTGGCAATAGAGCCAAGTGATTAGTGCCAAGTGATTAGGCCCAACCTAGGGTGCCTCGGCATCGATAAACCCTAAATGATGAAAACTTAACTTCGCTTCTATAGGGTGCCTCGGTGTCGATGAGAACCTAAATGATGTACGCTTAGGCTTTTAGGGTGCCTCGGCGTCGACAAAACCTAAATGATGAAAGCTTAGGCTTTTAGGGTGCCTCGACGTCGACAAACCCTAAATGATAAAACCTTGGCTTTTAGGGTGCCTCGGTGTCGATAAGAATCTAAATGATGAAAGCTTAGGCTTTTAGGGTGCCTCAGCGTCGACAAACCCTAAATGTTAAAAGCTTAGCTTTTAGGATGCCCCGGTGTCGACAAACCCTAAATGATGTAGTTTTGAATTATGAACGTAGGATATGTCGTCATCATCATCGGACAACGGAAGTATCCCGGCGGAGTGCGACTGGTGCCACGACGATCAAGGTCTGTGCGACATGCCTCACCGGGACGATGATCGGCGCTTCAGCATTAAGCTCGAGGAGACCTTCGAAGTTGAAACGGTACACAACGACGACAAGTGTTATTTTCATAATTAAGCATGACTTCAACTATTTCAACGTGTAATTTTCATCTTTTACAATTCGAGTATAGCTTATCCCATGCCATGCAAGACGCTATGTCTTGGAGAGGATGGATTTTGAAGACCATGAAATTTCTGAAACAAAGAAAATTCACCTAAGGACTCATCACGATGTGGACTTTGAAGTAAATCTATATAATTCTGAGAGCGTAACCCATTTTGGTTGCAAAAATTGGGAAGCATTTTGCAAGATGTATGGTTTTGACGAGGGTATGCTTATCACCATGGATCTTGGTAATCCTGACATCAACCAAGACAATACGGACATTTGGGTCCTTGTTGATACGCCTCCAGTTCTACCGCTATGTGAGTTTCTCAAACATAGTTATTAGCTAATTTATATTGTTTATTTCAAAATAGTTGACAGCTTATTTCCATTGACAGCTTATTTTTATTGTTCAAAGAATGTGCGGGAGATGGTAGACAAAACCCACTACACCGATGGCTCCGAATTAACAACTTACAAGGAGAAAAATCATCTGGTCGGATTTTGTACTGATATTGAGAATTACATTATCCACAAACAAACTCCTCAACATTATGGTAAATACGTGCCACTAGTGCATGTGTTCAACTACGGTAACTACCATGGAGATACCCTGGTAAGATTTTTACTATTACGACATCCGTGCATCTTTTGCATACTTCTAAAACTAGTACATCATTGCTAACTATGAAGTTATTACTATGTTTTTCAAGAGATAATCCCAGAGAATTGTGTGCCTCATATGATGTATCAGAAAGGTAGTGTTAATGTTTTGAACATACAGCCAGGTCGTCCTACGAATCTCAACTGTCCATACGAGATTTCTAGAAGAAGTGGAGACATGAAAATCAAAGGATGGAAAAAATGTATGGACAGTCGTAAGGAGCTTCTTGGAAGCAAAAGGAAGCGAAGCGCAAGAATTGGAGACAGGATGTTCTCCATTCTCCATAATGGAGAGTCAGGGTCTATATTGTTTTATGCTATTTTAGCTTAAATAGGGTATTTAGGTCCTGCCTAATACTGATGATCATGTGCTAAGAACAATTAAGTAGGGTTGGTTCGATGACTATCAAGATGATGATCGTATGACTTGTTATGAATAACGAGTAGAAGTTGTATGATGATGATTAGTAGGACTTTTTAGGATTAGTATTACTTCCGACAAACTCGATACTCGCGGTCTCGAGACTTGTAATGTTTCATCTTTGTTCGGTCTTTTGAATTCGGAGACTAATATGATGAATTGTATTCGGAGACTAATCTTCTATTGTATTCGATGAATCTGCTGTTGCTGTGTGCTACTGTCTATATTCTGTCAAATAATATATTTTGTAACATGTGCAAAAATCAGAAAAGTAAAAAAAATAAAACCTAATATTCATACTAATGGCGCATCACTACAGAATGCGCCATTAGTATGCCAAGTATACTAATGGCGCATCTATCCGCAGTGCGCCATTAGTGTGCCAAAGCACATGGTTAAATATGGCCCCTAGGAGGCACACTAATGGCGCATGGTGTTATATACTAATGGCGCACTGGATGGTGTGCCATTAGTATACCAGATACTAATGGCGCACCAGTGGTGCGCCATTAGTAAAATTACTAGTGGCGTGCTACTAATGGCGCACCAGTGATGCGCCATTAGTAGGCAAACTGATGCGCCATTAGTAGGCCTTTTCCTAGTAGTGCCATATCCCGTTGATACGCCTAGTCGATGTGAGACTATCTTCTCTCTTTTTGTCCTCTCCACAACCACCATTCTATTCCACCTATAGTGCTATGTCCATGGCTCACGCTCATGTATTGCGTGAAGATTGAAAAAGTTTGAGAACATCAAAAGTATGAAACAATTGCTTGGCTTGTCATCGGGGTTGTGCATGATTTAAATATTTTGTGTGGTGAAGATAGAGCATATCCAGACTATATGATTTTGTAGGGATAACTTTTTTGGCCATGTTATTTTGAGAAGACATGATTGCTTTATTAGTATGCTTGAAGTATTATTATTTTTATGTCAATATTAAACTTTTGTCTTGAATCTTATGGATCTGAATATTCATACCACAATTAAGAAGAATTATATTGAAATTACGCCAACTAGCATTCCACATCAAAAATTATCTTTTTATCATTTACCTACTCGAGGACGAGCAGGAATTAAGCTTGGGGATGCTTATACGTCTCCAACGTATCTATAATTTTTGATTGCTCCATGCTATATTATCTACTGTTTTCGGCAATATTGGGCTTTATTTTCCACTTATATATTATTTTTGAGACTAACCTATTAACCGGAGGCCCATCCCAGATTAATCGAAGAAAAGGAATATCAAAGAAAGTCGAAACGGAACGAAATCAACTGGAGAAGTTATTTTTGGAAGGAAAGCAACCCGGGGAACTTGGAGTGCACGTCAGGGGAGACACAGGCTGCCCACGAGGGTGGGGGGCGCGCCCACCCCCCTAGTCTCCGTGGCTCCTCCGACGTACTTCCTGCACCCATATATATCGTCGTACCCTAAAACTTCCTGAACGCACAATAGATTGGGAGTTCCTCCGCCAGAAGTCTCCATAGCCACCTAAAACCAATCTAGACCCGTTTCGGCACCCTGTCGGAGGGGGCAATCCTTCTCCGGTGGCCATCTTCATCATCCCGGTGCTCTCCATGACGAGGAGGGAGTAGTTCTCCCTCGGGGCTGAGGGTATGTACCAGTAGCTATGTGTTTGATCTCTCTCTCTCGTGTTCTTGATTTGGCACGATCTTGATGTATCGCGAGCTTTGCTATTATAGTTGGATCTTATGTTTCTCCTCCCCCTCTTCTCTCTTGTAATGAATTGAGTTTTCCCCTTGAAGTAATCTTATCGGATTGAGTCTTTAAAGACTTGAGAACACTTGACATATGTCTTGCCGTGCATATCTGTGGTGACAATGGGATATCACGTGATTCACATGATGTATGTTTTGGTGATCAACTTGCGGGTTCCGCCCATGAACCTATGCATAGGGGTTGGCACACGTTTTCGTCGTGATTCTCCGGTAGATCTTTGGGGCACTCTTTGAGGTCCTTTGTGTTGGTTGAATAGATGAATCTGAGATTGTGTGACGCATATCGTATAATCATACCCACGGATACTTGAGGTGACATTGGAGTATCTAGATGACATTAGGGTTTTGGTTGATTTGTGTCTTAAGGTGTTATTCTAGTATGAACTCTAGGGTTGTTTGTGACACTTATAGGAATAGCCCACCGGATTGATTGGAAAGAATAACTTTGAGGTGGTTTCGTACCCTACCATAATCTCTTCGTTCGTTCTCCGCTATTAGTGACTTTGGAGTGACTCTTTGTTGCATGTTGAGGGATAGTTATGTGATCCAATTATGTTAGTATTGTTGAGGGAACTTACACTAGCGAAAGTATGAACCCTAGGCCTTGTTTCAACGCATTGCAATACCGTTTACGCTCACTTTTATCATTAGTTACCTTGCTGTTTTTATAATTTCAGATTACAAATACCTTTATCTACTATCCATATTGCACTTGTATCACCATCTCTTCGCCGAACTAGTGCACCTATACAATTTACCATTCTATTGGGTGTGTTGGGGACACAAGAGACTCTTTGTTATTTGGTTGCAGGGTTGCTTGAGAGAGACCATCTTCATCCTATGCCTCCTACGGATTGATAAACCTTAGGTCATCCACTTGAGGGAAATTTGCTACTGTCCTACAAACCTCTGTACTTGGAGGCCCAACAAAGTCTACAAGAAGAAGGTTGTGTAGTAGACATCAGTACCCCATCCTGTGTCTCCTGGTGCGCGGCGCCATGCCTGGAGACATGGACGACCTTGAACGGGCCCTCCCACATAGGTGAGAGCTTATGCAGCCCTTCCCTGGAGAGGACCCGCCTCAGGACGAGGTCACCCACCTCGAGCGTCTTGGAGCGGACGCTCCCGCAGTGGTACCGCCATAGCGCCTGCTGGTATCTTGCTGCCCGTAGTGCAACTTCGCGGCGACGTTCCTCCCCCAGCACGAGGTCCATTGTAACGCCCCGAGACCGTTGCGCCAGGTGTCTTCCAGTTATTCGCTGTTGTTGCCTTGTCATTCGATTGCGTGTTGCATCTTGTCATGTCATCATGTGCATTGCATCATCATGTTTTCAAACTTGCATCCGTCCGGGTTCCCCAGTTCCGTCCATTGCCCGTTCTGAGCCCAAACACAATTGCACGCGCCTACGGCACGTACGAATATTATTTTATAAGTGGTCGGAAAATGTTCTCGGATTGGGTTGAAAGTTGGCGTGTGGTCTTATTATAGTGTAGGTAGGCCGCCTGCCAAATTTCATCACGTTCGGGGTCCGTTTGATGCCCCAACGATTAACTATAGCGACAATATAGTCGGTCAATCGTCGGACGTTTTCGGTCTCCGGAAACAGTTGCCGGGCTTTTCGCTCTTCTCTTTTCTCAGCCTGAGGCCTTCTTCACAGTCCACTACCACCGCCAGGCCCAACCTAACCTCTCTCGTCAGCCCGTGGCCCTCCTCGCGTGCGCGTCCGAAAAGTTGTCCCGAACCCGACCCGGTCTGTCTCCATCATTGTGTTCGGATCATCCCCAAACATCTACAAAACATCACTGTTTTCTCATTTGGACTCCCTAGTCTATTTTTCTCGACCGCTCGATTTTATTTGGAGGGACGGATTAGCCCCTAAACTCTCCCTCTTTCCTTATATATATATATATATATATATATATATATATATATATATATATATATATATATACTCCCTAGTCTAAATCTAGACCAACCCTAAAAATCCTCCCCCTTGTCCCATCGCGCCACCGCCACCCATTCACAATCCCCCTCGGGATCATCCCGATCCAGTTCCACCCGAGACGAATCGTAGCCTCCACCTTCTCCTCGTTTTCCCCTCCCGTCCAACCACCACCGTCGCCCGAATCCTACAGGAGCCAGAGCTCCTCTGCCCGTGCGCCTACCTCTCCCGTAGCACCCATGGCGCCGAGGTGCACCTCGACCCCGTCGTCGACCCAGCCGCTGCCGGCGAGTAGTAGCAACCAGCAGACCATCCCGAGCAGCAAAAAGGAGCACGAGCTCCCATGGCCGCCGCCGAGCCGCTCGAGCTCCTCCTCCTTCCTCTCGTCGCCTCGCCGCTCCGGCAACCAGGTCATGCCACCGCTCCCTGTCTCCTCCTCTCCTTTTCCTGCTCTCTCTCCCGAGCTCACCTCTCTCTCCCTCCTGTTCTACAGGACGGCAATTTGTCACCGGAGTTCGCCGCTGACGCCGGGAACGGAGAGACAACCACCAGATCCGGCCTCTGGAGCTTGTCATCGGCCTTCTCCTTGCCTCCTCGACCACCCAGTGACCCTCCTTGCCAAGCCGCCGCTGCCACCATTGCCTTGCTCGGGCTCGATGCAGGACGATGCCTCGTCAGCGCCTGCATTGACCGCGCCCCCACCATCTCCTCGTTCGATCCACCAAGGCCGGCCCAGCATAGGCGCCAAGGCCTAGCTCCTTGGAGAGATGTGAGCAGACCCCTCCAGCCTTCTATGCGTTGTTGGGCTTGTCCCTGTTTCGGCCCATTTCTGTTTTTTTTAGTTTTGCGAATTTATCTTTTTTCAGAGACTGCGGTTTTACAGAAAAACCCTCCAACATCATGCATATAATAACTTTTCAACCGTGCATCGGATTAAAACAATTTATATATGAAAAATGCTTAAGATTGTGTCTAGTTTCATGATATGTCACTTTCATCTATGTTTAAAATGTTAAAATGCTGTTTGTGTAATTTTGTCCATATGCCATGCTAAAATGATTTATTTCATAACTAAATAACCGTTACTCGGAATTTAATAAACTTTATATGTAAATGGGGTAGAAAAATGCCTAGTTTAACATGGTGGCATCACTTTGCATGTTTAACAACTCCAAAATTGTGTTTAGGGCAGAACAGTACCAAACCTAATATATGCATATGGGGATTTACCGGAACTGTTGTTCGTTGTTTCCGGCCTCATTTAAACTTGACTAGATAGATAGTTTTACTTTGCTTCACCCTCTTGCCATGTTTAACAGCATTTAATATTGTTGGGTACATAAACAAGATCGAACTAAATAAGTCTCGTGGTGTTTCGCCAATATGCAACTCCGTTGCATATTGAGCTCCACTTAATTTGTAGGGTTGTTTGTGCACTTTGCCATGCCATGCCTCATTAAACCGGACATGCATCATACTTGTTTGCACATCGTGCTATGCTTATGTGATGTTTGTTTACTATGTTGTTTCCTTTCTTTCTGGTGTACTTCTTCTCCGTAATCCGGTAACGTTGCGTTGGTGAGGATCCGTTCGACTTCGTCCGTTTGACTTCTTAATGGACTCGTTCTTCTTCCTTGCGGGATCTCAGGAAAGATGACCATACCCTCGAAATCACTTCTATCTTTGCTTGCTAGATGCTCGCTCTTTTGCTTTGCCTATGCTGCGATACCTACCACTTGCTTATCATGCCTCCCATATTGTTAAGCCAAGCCTCTAACCACCTTGTCCTAGCAAACCGTTGTTTGGCTATGTTACCGCTTTGCTTGGCCCCTCTTATAGCATTGTTAGTTGCAGGTGAAGATTGGAGTTTGTTCCTTGTTGGAACATCGATATTTTTGTTGGGATATCACAATATCTCTTATTTAATTAATGCATCTATATACTTGGTAAAGGGTGGAAGGCTTGGCCTTATGCCTGGTGTTTTGTTCCACTCTTGCCTCCCTAGTTTCCATCATATCGGTGTTATGTCCCCGGATTTTGTGTTCCTTACACGGTTGGGTTATAATGGGAACCCCTTGATAGTTCGCCTTGAATAAAACTCCTCCAGCAAGGCCCAACATTGGTTTTACCATTTGCCACCTAGCCTTTTCTTTCCCTTGGGTAGGCCTGCCCAAGGGTCATCTTTATTTAAACTCCCGGGCCAGTGCTCCTCTGAGTGTTAGTCCAACCTGTCAGCTGCCGGTGGCCACCAGGGGCAACTCTAGGCTGGCCTACCGGAACGTTGGACAATCCGGTGTGCCCTGAGAACAAGATATGTGTAGCTCCTATCGGGATTTGTCGGCACATTCGGGTGGCTTTGCTGGTCTTGTTTTACCATTATCGAAATGTCGTGTAACCGGGATTCCGAGCCTGATCGGGTCTTCCTGGGAGAAGGAATATCCTTCGTTGACCATGAGAGCTTGTGATGGGCTAAGTTGGGACACCCCTGCAGGGATTTGAACTTTCGAAAGCCGTGCCCGCGGTTATGGGCAGATGGGAATTTGTTAATGTTCGGTTGTAGAAAACCTGAAACTTATCTTAAGTAAAATGCATCAACCACGTGTGTTACCGTGATGGTCTCTTTCCGGCGGTGTCCGGGAAGTGAACACGGTGTTGGAGTTATGCTTGACGTAGGTTGTTCTAGGATCACTTCTTGATTATAGATTTCTCGAACGTGCTTTGCCTTCTCTTCTCACTCTCTTTTGTGTATGTTAGCCACCAAACATGCTAGTCGCTTGATGCAGCTCCACCTCATACCTTTTACCCTTCCCATAAGCTTAAATAGTCTTGATCGCAAGGGTGTGAGATTGCTGAGTCCCCGTGACTCACAGATACTTCCAAACTAGTTTGCAGGTGCAGATGATACCATGCAAGTGACTCAACCGAGCTCAAGGAGGAGCTCGATGAAGATCTCGTTAATTGTTTTGTATCGTTTCAGTTGATCAGTAGTGGAGCCCAGTTGGGACGATCGAGGATCTGTGTAGCCTTTGGGGTAGTCTTCTTTTATTTTGGGTTCCATAGTCGGACCTTGTGTGTATCTGGATGATGTAATGTTATTTCATGTATTGTGTGAAGTGGCGAGTGTAAGCCAACTATGTATCTCTTTCCCTTATGTATTACATGGGTTGTGTGAAGATTACCTCACTTGCGATAGTGCTTTCAATGCGGTTATGCCTCTAAGTCGTGCTTCGACACGTGGGAGATATAGCCGCATCGAGGGTGTTACAAGTTGGTAATCAGAGCCTTCCCTGACTTTAGGAGCCCCCTGCTTGATCGAATCGCTGGCGTTGTTGAGTCTAGAAAAATGTTTTGAGTCATTTAGAAATTATATATAACAGAGAGTAGGATTATTTTTACTCCTCAGTCCCTTTGTCGCTTTGGTGAGGCATCCTGATGTAGAGTTTTGACTCTTCTTTTCTCAAATTTCACTAAAAAAATTTAGGATCACGCGGCTATCTTGGAATCGTTCCGATGGATTTGTGACGAGAACATTGTTCTTGGTGCCTCCTGACATTTAGGGGTTGTGGCGGTGTCCCGGGGAGTTGAGATCCGAGGTGTTGTCGTCACAATTTTATCGTTGCAGTTCTGGAATACCTGAGTTCGCCGACATCAAAAATCTCTTTTATACAGTTGTTGGTGAGATAACCTCGACGCCACCCCATACTGGGGCGGGAGTTAGGGAGTATCGCCATAACTCGTATAACGGATGCTTTTTGAAGGTTGAGGTAAATGATTTCTGAAGGTTTCTTGGTTATGTGTTGAAGGATGGATACAACTGGATGTAGGATTTGCTAGTTTTGGGTGAGATATTATGCTTCCCCTGTATCCCCAACACCTGATTGCATAACCAGGAAAATTTTGGGAGTTTATAAGTGGGAATTCAAGTAGCTCTTAGGATATGTTTCCAACAGATGTATGATACAAAATTGGGGTTCGACGTCTAGTGGTCCGCCTATCCACGGTTGGTTTTACAGTAATCTCGTTGTGTCTTAAAGAGTCCTTGGCTATGCTAACTCGGGGACGCTTCGTATGTCATGTGCATTGCCTTGTACATGATGGTGCTGTACGATCGAGCCCGTGTGGGTCCTACAACGAAAACTTCGGACGAAATCTCTATCATATGTTGTTCCGGCTTATTTTGCAAGCCAATCCTTTGTTTTTCTTTTCAGTTGTGGTATTCGAGTTGCTTTGAAGTCAAATGTTGATTCCATGCCTCTTTCTAAGCGGTGTTCTCATGTTCCTATGTGAATACTAATCCTTCTCGATCATCGAGTTTGTCATGTCAATCCTTGTCAGCTAGTGCGATTCTCTTCAAGATGATCCTATCATTCATCTCATCCGTAAGATCAACTCCAAGTCTTCTCAACGTTGGTTGTTTCATTCGTCCCAAGCTGCCTTTGTTTTTCCTGCCCACCCACCCTTTTTCTTCAAGGACTCATATTTCTCAATCAAGTATCCATCTTATGGATGTGAAGACTCTTCATTCTTGTATTTCAATGTTCTTATCCGGTGATTCTCATGAAGATGCTCTACAAGTTACCATTCTTCGTTCTTTTTTCTTCTCTACTGGATTCAAATCAAGCTTTTGGTGTTGATCATATCCCTTTTCCTTGTTTCAATTCTTTCTCATGCCGGTGCACCTCTCAACTATCCTCTTCTCGCTATTCATTTGTTCCGAAGTGCTAAAGAAATCTCAGAAGATTCATGTTTCCACTCTACATTCGTTCAAGCTCTTTCGAGGATGTTATCTCATTCAAGCCTTTTAATTCAACCGGTGCTATCTCTCTCTTCAAATCTTTTCAACGGTGTTTTTTTCTCTTGAGTGGGCCCTAACCCACAGGTCTTTCCCAGGATCTTACCTGACTCTTCTAATTTTCACCGGGGGTATTCTCAAATTCTTTTGAAGTTTGACATAAGTATGATTCACCATCAGTCATATGTCTTTCTCCAAGATCTTTCAAAATTCTTTCATCGTTGGCTCAACCTCTTCGTTTTTGATTCTTCCGGATTGTCTAAATAATTCTTGGTGGTGTTTCCCATCGTCATTCTCATATCTTGAGGACCGAAGAAGAGTTTCTCTTCAATCTTATCCGTTCTGTCGAAGATTCATGATGCTAGCTTACTACCATCCTCTCATAATTGTTTTGATTGTGAGTATTTTTTTCACCTATCCGGAGCATTTCATGAGTTGTTCACATTTCTTTACTCCGAAGCCCATCATTTCAGAAGATTTATTCATTCTCAGCTTGCAGCCCTCATTCTCCAAATCTTACCGGTGCATCATTCAAGTATTCTCTAATCAGCTCGTGATCTATTCGTACTCATGTATCTAAATTCTATAAAGTATCTTCTTTCGTTTTCAAATTTTTCCCGGTGAATTGTATCTTTGCTTCTTTCCTTTCCAATTCTTATGGTGGTTCATTCAAGATCTCTCTTCCTTGGCTATCATATCAATTCTTTCGTTCTTTCAAATTATACCGGTGGTTCATTGAACACCTTGTCAAGTTTGTGCTATATCTCTCTTAATCCTTTCTACGAGAATAAGTAGTGTGCCAAATCCATTGTTTGTCATCAATTTAATTAATTAAGGATAAGCATAATGTAATTCTTATTCTTGTTTCATCGAGTGAATTCAATCCTTGCTTTCCGGAGTGGTTCATCATATCACATTCTCGGTTCGAGATGCTTTATATTTTCTCCCGGTATTCCAAGTTTCCACTTTATCTCGTCGCGAAGCTCCATCTAAATCATTGCAAGGCTTCACCTTATATTCTCAACTTCACTTCCTTTTGTCATCCTTTTGATTACCGGAGTTATTCATGGAGACTCTACATGATGGTTCATCAAGGATTTAATTCCTTCTTGAAGTTTTTCATTGAGATTCTTTTCAGAGGAGCTCAAGCATTCTTCATCTTGTAATCCGGAGTGCAATTCTTTTCCGTATCACGGGAGGTGGTATTATGTCATTCTTGATAATTTGAGTTCATGTTTCATGATTCACATGTTGTCAAGAATGAGGTATTTTAAATCCATCAATCTCTCCTTTGGAATTATCTTAGGTTATATTTCACCTAAAGCCTTCCCTAAGGATTGTTGCTATTTATGGTGCTTATAAATGACCCAAGTTCTTCTTTTATCCTCCTGATGAAATAGTTTCTCGTCTCCTTGTTCTTATCAATCAAATCTTTTTCGTTAGTGGCAGAATTTCACCTCATAGTTGTGAGATGTTCTCCATAAGCCCACTATAAGCTTACTCTTTTCATTGTTTATAATCCAACAACTCCGTTCTCGCATTTGTTGTAAGCGTGCTCTACCAAGATCTTGTTTTCTCCTCCGTTCATTCCATTCCATCCTTTCATTTCTTCCGGAGGCATTATGATGTTGCTCTCTTAAACCCATCATCTTGTTTTGTCAAGATCATGTTCCTTTCCTTGCTTATCTGTTTAACCGGAGTGTCGTGCCCTCTTATCAAGTTCTTCCCATTTAACTGGTTTTACCTCCCTTCTCAACCAGAGTGTTGTGTCATCTCTTCTAGTTCTTTTAATCTTATCTAGTTTGTTATCACTTTTCAACCAGAGTACTTTCAACTTTATTCATCTTCGTTGTTTTCTTTCTTTCAAGTTGTTCAACCTCTCAAGGTTATTTGGTTTCACTCGTTTGTCAAAGAAGCAACTTAGTTTTTACCTCTTCTCTTTCTCTTCCATTTTTCCCCTCCGGTGCCATTCTAGATCTCGGGACGAGATCCTCTCGTAGTGGTGGAGTGTTGTAACGCCCCGAGACCGTTGCGCCAGGTGTCTTCCAGTTATTCGATGTTGTTGCCTTGTCATTCGCTTGCATGTTGCATCTTGTCATGTTATCATGTGCATTGCATCATCATGTTTTCAAACTTGCATCCGTCCGGGTTCCCCAGTTCCGTCTGTTGCCCGTTCTGAGCCCAAACACACTTGCACGCGCCCGCGACACGTCCGAAATATTATTTTATAAGTGGTCGAAAAATGTTCCCGGATTGGGTTGAAAGTTGGCGTGTGGTCTTATTATAGTGTAGGTAGGCCGCCTACCAAATTTCATCGCGTTCGGAGTCCGTTTGATGCCCCAACGATTAACTATAGCGACAATATAGTCGGTCAATCGTCGGATGTTTTCGATCTCCGGAAACAGTCGCCGGGCTTTCGCTCTTCTCTTGTCTCAGCCCGAGGCCTTCTTCACAGTCCACTACCACCGCCAGGCCCAACCTAACCTCTCTCGTCAGCCCGCGGCCCTCCTCACATGTGCGTCCGAAAAGTTGTCCCGAACCCGACCCGGACTGTCGCCACCGTTGTGTCCGGATCATCCCCAAACATCTACAAAACATCAGCGTTTTCTCATTTGGACTCCCTAGTCTATTTTTCTCGACCGCTCGATTTTATTTGGAGGGACGGATTAGCCCCTAAACTCTCCCTCTTTCCTTATATATATATATACTCCCTAGTCTAAATCTAGACCAACCCTAAAAATCCTCCCCCTTGTCCCATCGCGCCGCCGCCACCCACTCACAATCCCCCTCGGGATAATCCCGATCCAGTTCCACCCGAGACGAATCGTAGCCTCCGCCTTATCCTCGTTTTCCCCTCCCGTCCAACCACCACCGTCGCTCGAATCCTACAGGAGCCTAAGCTCCTCTACCCGTGCGCCTACCTCTCCCGTAGCACCCATGGCGCCGAGGTGCACCTCGACCCCATCGTCGACCCAGCCGCTGCCGGGGAGCAGCAGCAACCAGTAGACCATTCGAGCAGCAACAAGGAGCACGAGCTCCCATGGCCGCCGTCGAGCCGCTCGAGCTCCTCCTCCTTCCTCCCGTCGCCTCGCCAATCCGGCAACCAGGTCATGCCACCGCTCCCCGTCTCCTCCTCCTCTCCTTTTCCTGCTCTCTCTCCCGAGCTCATCTCTCTCTCCCTCCCATTCTGCAAGACGCCAATTTGTCACCGGAGTTCGTCGCCGACGCCGGGAACGGAGAGACAACCACCAGATCCGGCCTCTGGAGCTTGTCCTCGGCCTTCTCCTTGCCTCCTCGACCACCCGGCGACCCGCCTTGCCATGCCGCCGCCACCATTGCCTTGCTCGGGCTCGATGCAGGACGATGCCTCATCAGTGCCTGCGTTGACCGCGCCCCCACCATCTCCTTGTTCGATCCACCAAGGCCGGCCCAGCACAGGCGCCAAGGCCCAGCTCTCTGGAGAGATGTGAGCAGACCCCTCCAGCCTTCTATGCACTGTTCGGCTTGTCCCTGTTTCGGCCTGTTTCTATTTTTTTAGTTTTGCGAATTTATCTTTTTTTCAGAGACTGCAGTTTTACAGAAAAACCCTCCAACATCATGCATATAATAACTTTTCAACTGTGCATCGGATTAAAACAATTATATATGAAAAATGCTTAAAATTGTGTCTAGTTTCATGATATGTCACTTCCATCTATGTTTAAAATGACTAAAATGTTGTTTGTGTAATTTTGTCCATATGCCATGCTAAAATGATTTATTTCATAACTAAATAACCGTTACTCGGAATTTAATAAACTTTATATGTAAATGGGGTAGAAAAATGCCTAGTTTAACATGGTGGCGTAACTTTGCATGTTTAACAACTCTAAAATTGTGTCTAGGGCAGAACGGTACCAAACCTAATATATGCATATGGAGATTTACCGGAACTGTTGTTCGTTGCTTCCGGCCTCATTTAAACTTGACTAGATAGGTAGTTTTACTTTGCTTCACCCTCTTGCCATGTTTAACAACATTTAATATTGTTGGGTACATAAACAAGATCGAACTAAATAAGTCACGTGGTGTTTCGTCAATATGCAACAGAGTTGCATATTGAGCTCCACTTAATTTGTAGGGTTGTTTGTGCACTTTGCCATGCCATGCCTCATTAAACTGGACATGCATCATACTTGTTTGTGCACGTGCTATGCTTATGTGATGTTTGTTTACTATGTTGTTTCCTTTCTTTCTGGTGTACTTCTTCTCGGTAATCCGGTAATGTTGCGTTGGTGAGGATCCATTCGACTTCGTCCGTTTGTCTTCTTCATGGACTCGTTCTTCTTCCTTGCGGGATCTCAAGCAAGATGACCACACCCTCGAAATCACTTCTATCTTTGCTTGCTAGATGCTCGCTCTTTTGCTATGCCTATGATGCGATACCTACCACTTGTTTATCATGCCTCCCATATTGTTAAGCCAAGCCTCTAACCACCTTGTCCTAGCAAACCGTTGTTTGGCTGTGTTATCGCCTTGCTCAGCCCCTCTTATAGCATTGTTAGTTGCAGGTGAAGATTGGAGTTTCTTCCTTGTTGGAACATGGATATTTTTGTTGGGATATCACAATATCTCTTATTTAATTAATGCATCTATATACTTGGTAAAGGGTGGAAGGCTCGGCCTTATGCCTGGTGTTTTGTTCCACTCTTGCTGCCCTAGTTTCTGTCATATTGGTGTTATGTTCCCGGATTTTGCGTTCCTTACATGGTTGGGTTATAATGGGAACCCCTTGACAGTTTGCCTTGAATAAAAGTCCTCCAGCAAGGCCCAACATTGGTTTTACCATTTGCCACCTAGCCTTTTCTTTCCCTTGGGTAGGCCTGCCCAAGGGTCATCTTTATTTAAACCCCCGGGCCAGTGCTCCTCTGAATGTTGGTCCAACCTGTCAGCCGCCGGTGGCCACCAGGGGCAACTCTGGGCTGCCCTACCGGAACCTTGGACAATCCGGTGTGCCCTGAGAACGAGATATGTGCAGCACCCATCAGGATTTGTCGGCACATTCGGGTGGCTTTGCTGGTCTGGTTTTACCATTGTCGAAATGTCGTGTAACCGGGATTCCGAGCCTGATCGGATCTTCCTGGGAGAAGGAATATCCGTCGTTGACCGTGAGAGCTTGTGATGGGCTAAGTTGGGACACCCCTGCATGGATTTGAACTTTCAAAGCCATGCCTGCGGTTATGGGCAGATGGGAATTTGTTAATGTCCGGTTGTAGAAAACCTGAAACTTATCTTAAGTAAAATGCATCAACCGCGTGTGTTACCGTGATGGTCTCTTTCCGACGGTGTCCGGGAAGTGAACACGGTGTTGGAGTTATGCTAGACGTAGGTTGTTCTAGGATCACTTCTTGATCATAGATTTCTCGAACGTGCTTTGCCTTCTCTTCTCGCTCTCTTTTGCGTATGTTAGCCACCAAACATGCTAGTCGCTTGCTGCAGCTCCACCTCATACCTTTTACCCTTCCCATAAGCTTAAATAGTCTTGATCGCGAGGGTGTGAGATTGCTGAGTCCCCGTGACTCATAGATACTTCCAAACTAGTCAAACTAGTTTGTAGGTGCCGATGATACCATGCAGGTGACTCAACCGAGCTCAAGGAGGAGCTCGATGAAGATCTTGTTCATTGTGGTGTATCGTTTTAGTTGATCAGTAGTGGAGCCCAGTTGGGACGATCGGGGATCTGTGTAGCATTTGGGGTAGTCTTCTTTATTTTGGGTTCTATAGTCGGGCCTTGTGTGTATCTGGATGGTGTAATGTTATTTCATGTATTGTGTGAAGTGGCGAGTGTAAGCCAACTATGTATCTCTTTCCCTTATGTATTACATGGGTTGTGTGAAGATTACCTCACTTGCGACATTGCTTTCAATGCGGTTATGCCTCTAAGTCGTGCTTCGACACGTGGGAGATATAGCCGCATCGAGGGTGTTACATCCATCCCCCACCTGGCGTCTTGCTGTGTTTCATCAAACGCCAGGACCCGTGTGGAGCGGCATCTGACCTCATGAGGGAGGACTGCTTCTGCTCCATAGACGAGGAAGAATGGGGTCTCGCCCGTCGGCTTGGTGGCGGTGGTGCGGATGGACCACAACACGGACTAGAGCTCATCGTGCCAGCCCCTGCCGTAGGCCTCAAGCTTCTTCTTGAAGGTCCTGATCTTGAGGCCTCTCAGGACCTCCACGTTGGCACGTTCGGCCTGGCCATTGCTCCTAGGGTGCACCACCGAAGCGTAGCAGATCTGTGTTCCAAGGTTAGCACAATATGACTTGAAAAGATTACTAGTGAACTGCGAGCCATTATCGGTGATGATGCAGTTGGGGACCCCAAAACGGCTCACAAGGCCCTTGATGAACTTGACCACAGAGCCAGCTGGGATGGTGCAGACGACTTCAAGCTCCGCCCACTTAGTGAACTTGTCGATGGCGGAGTAAAGGTATCGATGGCCCCCATGCGCCCGAGGGAATGGGCCTAGGATATCTAGCCCCCACACTATAGACGGCCACGAGAGTGGAATGGTCTGGAGGCCCTGAGCTGGCTGATGGATCTGCTTGGCATGGAATTGGCAGGCCTTGCAGGACTTCACCAGCTCAGCTGCGTCATTGAGCGTCATAGGCCAGTAGAATCCGCTGCGGAATGCCTTGCCGACGAGGGTTCACGACGACGAATGGTGCCCGCAGTCCCCGTCGTGTATGTAGGCTATCAGCTCTTTCCCCTGCTCACTGGAGATACAATGCAATGAAACGTTATTTGGACGCTTCCTGTATAACTCACTGTCCTGGATGCAGTATGATGTGGCCTGCCGTGGGCCACGCGCTCCGTGTCCTCCCCCTTCTCCGAAAACGTCCCTTGCATCAGGTATTCCTTGAATTCCTTGGTCCAGCATCCCTCCGGGGGCTCGAGCGCCAAGAGTAGGCGCGCTCCTGAGGTCGGGCCACAGGCCGGGGCTCCTGTGGCAGGCGGCTGCGGGAGTTCCTCCCGAGGCTGAGCTCTTCTTGAAAGCGGTGGCGTTGCTAATGGCTTGAAGAGCCACTCCTCGAAGACGCCAGGCTCCTGGGGCTTTCGCTTGGATGCTCTTCTGGCGATGCCGTTAGCTTCCTTGTTGGTGCCACGGGGCACGTGCTACAACTCCAGGACCAGGAATTGCTTCTCCATCTTGCGCACCTCCGCGAGGTATGCTTCCATGTGCTCGTCCTTCGGCTTGTACACCTTGTTGGAGAAGCTAACGAGGAGCTACGAGTCACCCCTAACGGTGAGGCGCTTCACCTCCAGAGCTGCCACAGCTTTCAGGCCAGCTATGAGGCCCTCATATTCTGCGATGTTATTGGAGACCTTCTCACCCTGCTGAAAGCAGAGCTGCACAACATAGTAGAGCTTGTCCTGAGTGGGTGAGATGAGCACCGCTCCAGCCCCCATGCCCTGGTGTGAGAAGGCACCATCGAAATACATGACCTAGCTGTTAGGCGCCTCACTTCCCGGTGAGAGGGACCGATCTTCGCCTACTTCAAGCACTGGGGCGTCTGTCCATTCTGCCATGAAATCATGAGTGCGGCTCCCTTGATGACTCTGGTAGTGCTGAACTCCAACTGGAATGCTTGTAACTCGATGTTCCACTCAACAACTCTTCCAGCAGAGTTGGGGCTCCTGAGCACCCTCTCTAGTGGATAGGTAGAGACGACTTTGATGGGGTGGCCTTGAAAGTAGTGACACAGCTTTCGTGAGGCTACCAGGAGCGCGAGCAGGAGCTTCTAAGGCATGGGGTACCATGCTCTTGCGTCACGTAACACCGTGCTGACGAAGTATACCGGGTGCTCGACGAGGGTAGGCGTGCTGATGAGGCTTGCGTCTTCCGGAAGTTGGGGTGCCTCCTGAGGCGGTGGAGCCCCCGACGCTTGATCACTTGCCGAGTCCTTTGGGGGTTTGAGAGCGTCGTCCTGGTGAGCTTGCACTTCTGTTGTTGCTGCGGCGGCCCTTGTGGTGCCCTCCTGGTCTCGTGTTGTCTCTGCTGGGGGTGTAGCTCGGCGCGATGCACCCTTGGCTTGGTGTTCTTCCTGAACCGCCACTACGGTAGCGCTGGCGGAGTAGGGAGTGGCGGCAAGATAGAGAACTAGGGGCTCGAGAGGCCGCGACGCCACCATCACTGGGGGCTAGTCAGGTATCTCTTGAGGTCTTGAAATGCTCGGTCCGCCTCTGGGGTCCACTCGAATGGGCCCTTCTTCTTCATCAGCTTGAAGAAGGGTAGGGCTCGCTCTCCCAGCTTGGAAATAAAGCGTCCCAACATAGTCACCCGTCCAGCGAGCTTCTGCATTTCCTTTAGGGTTTGCGGTGGACTCATGTCTTCAATGGCCTTGACCTTCTCCCTGTGGGACACAAGGAAGCCCAGCAGCTTGCCGGAAGGGACACCAAACACACACTTCTTCGAGTTGAGCCGCAAGTCCACCTGGCGGAGGCTTTCAAAGGTCTCCTCTAGGTCTTGGATCAAGGTCCTCGCCTCCCGAGACTTCACCACGATGTCACCAACACATGCTTCAGCGTTCCTCCCGAGTTTCCGACCCAAGGCAATGTGCATGAGCCGCTGGAAGGTTGCGCCTGTGTTGCGCAGTCCGAAAGGCATGCAAGTGTAGCAGTACACCCACACGGGATCAGGAAGGCCGTCTTCTCCACATCTTCTATCACCATGTTCATCTGGTGATATCCTGAGAATGCATCCAGGAAGCAAAGCAAGTCGCACTCGGCAGTGGAGTCAACGATCTGGTCGATGCACGGAAGCGGGAACGGATCTTGGGGGCAGGCCTTGTTGAGGTTGGTGAAGTCAATGCACATCCGCTCCTTCCCGCCTTTTTTGGGGACGACGACGGGGTTTGCCAGACACTCTGGGTACCGAACCTCGCGAATGACACCCGCAGCCTCTAGCTTTGCGGGTTTCTTGGATGATGAAAGCTTGCTTCTCCGTGGACTGCTGCCTCGCCTTCTGCTTCACGGGGCGTACGTTCGGGCACACCTTCAGGTGGTGCTCTATCGCCTCTCTTGGGACCCCTGCCAGCTGATCGGGCTCCCAAGCGAACACTTCCTTGTTTGCGCGTAAGAACTTCACCAACGCCTCCTCCTAATTAGGCTCGAGGTTGGCGCCTATGGTAAAGGTTGCCCCTGAGGACCCGTCCTCCTCGACTGGCACTCGCTTGGTTTCTGCCTTGTCCTGTGTGAAAAACTGCTTCTTCTTGGTTGGTGCGGCTCCCTTGGCCTTGGAGTGTCCGAGTCGGAGGGTTGCGCTGCTCCGTCGGTCTTGAGGGAGAGCTTGAGCATCATCAAGGCTTCCTTGGCGTCCCCTTGATGGTGAGGACACCCTCGCTCCACGGCATCTTCATGAGGTTGTAAGCCGGATGGGTTGCTGCCACAAACTGGGCTAGAGCTGGGTACCCGAGGATGGCGTTGTACGGGAGGCCGATGTGGGTGATGTCGAAGTCGATGAGCTCGGTGCGGTAGTTGTCGCGCGTGTCGAAGGTCACGGGGAGGCGGATTTGCCCCAGGGAGCGGGCGGAGCCTCCACCGACCCCCGAGAAAGGCTTGCAGGCCGGAGCCGCTCGAGCGGTATGTGAAGAAGGCTGAAGGCCTTGACGGAGACCACGTTGAGGCCAGTGCCGCCGTCGATGAGCGTCTTGGTGATGAATATGTGGCAGATGGTGGGCGTGCAAAGCATTGGGAGCGCACCCAAGCCGACGGTGGACACAGGATGATCCCCTGAGTCGAAGGTGAGGTCGGCCTCGGGCGTGGCCCAGCCCGGCGGAGCCCCCGGGTGCTTGGAAGCGGCACCGATCTGGCGAAAGAATGGCTTGACATGACAATCTGAGGGTGGTGCTTGCGAGCCGCCGAGGAGGGTTGCAACCGCATGGTGCGCCGGTGCCCCGTAGCGCGCAACGGAGAGGCCGCGCAACTCCTCCCAGGACGCCACCATGGATCCGGGGAGGTTGAGTAGCCAGGCGCGTAGTGCGCCATTGAGGGCCATGGGAAGCCAGTTGGCCATGACCTTGTCGTCGCCCCGGGCCTTAAGGACGGCTTCCTCATACGCCAGCAGGAAAGCCAATGGGTCTGCCGCGCCGTCGTAGCGTGGCGGCATTTCCGGCTTGAACTTGGGTGGCCACTTCACCTGCCGCGGGGCAGGAGCAAGGGCTCGGAGCCCCCGAGCGCCACTGTGGGCACCTGTAGATCCAGCCGGCGGGAAGGCGCCAGCCATGGAGAATGGGCGTGAAGATGGTGGAGCGCGAATCGACGGAAGAAAAGCTATGACACACCCCTACCCTGCGCGCCAAATGTCGGATCATGGGTTCCGGCAAAACCCTCAAGGTTTGAACACTAGGGTGCGCGCGAAGATCTCCCCCCTACCGGTCCACGTACTAGCTTTACTAAGATCTTACGGGCTAACTCGACGAACTCACAACACAAAGGACACAAGATTTATATTGGTTCGGGCTACCGTTGTGGTGTAATACCCTACTCCTGTGTGGTGTGGTGGATTGCCTCTTGGGCTGAGGATGAATAGTACAAGGGGAGGAACAGCCTCCCGAGGAGAGGTGTTCTTGTGCTAGGTGAACTTGTGGTTGTCCTGGTCTCTCTTGGTCCGACTGATCCCCTAGCTATGGTGGTGGCTAGTCCTATTTATAGAGTCCCTGGTCCTCTCCCCAAATATTGAGCGGGAAGGATGCCATCAACGGCAAATTTGAAAGGGGATAGCTAGTACAGCTTATCCTAAAAAAAAGCAGTCTTCGCCTGCAAAAGGCTCTGGTGGTGACGCCGTCTTGGGCTCCACGGCGACACTACAAGAAACTTGTTAATCCATGACAGATTCTTGCTGACGTTCCTAGAATCCATCACAGATTATGACAGTTTACCTCGGCCCGTCACCAATACCGTCACCGATTTGTTAGCCGTGGTTGGGCCGGAAAACAGCAGGCCCTTGATGACGGACCACATGCTACCGTCACAGAAACTGTCATGAATCGACCAAGTGGGCTTAGACGGGCCTAGCATTTTTTAATATACACCATCCAAACCGTCATGGATTGTGCTCCTGCTGATGTGGCGTGCATGCCCATTCGTTGGCCCACATGTCGGTCAGACCATATGTTTTGCTTAAAAAAATAAAATTGTGAGGATACGTGGGTGCCATTGTATGCCCCACATGACAGTGTATTTTGCATTATGTTGCTTCCCGTTAAAAAAATAGTGGATACTTCCTTTTCCCCAATTCTCACATTCTCTAGATCCCATCGACCGCCACCGCCGCCGCCGCCGTCAGTGCCACCGACGACTGCCCGGGCGAGGGTAGTCAGATCCGGCGGGGTGGTCTGTCTCGGCGCCATCTTCAGGATCCCTTCAGTCTCTCTCCTCGCCGCCGGGCACCCTTGCTGCGTCGACGAGCCAGCCTCCGCCCACCATTGCCGCGCCAACGATCCATCCGCCGCCCGCCATTGCCGCACGGACGAGCCAGCCGCCGCCCGCCATTGCCGCACGGACGAGCCAGTCGCTGCCCGCACTTGCTGCACCGGACACTCCCCCGTTCTTTCCCCACATCAACGCCAGCCAGGAGCGAGTGGTATGTCTCCGATAGAAATCATCTCTCTCCTTCAGAATTTGTTGACTAAATATTGTGATTTGCAATTCCCCCCTTCAGAATTTGGGATGCACTTTTGTTCAATACACTTCAGTGGCAAGTTTATATGCTAATCATGCTCATTTGTTCAATACACTTCATTGGCAAGTTTATATGCTGAAGTTAGATGCTCACTATAATACATACTAAATTGAGACATGGGTCCAGTTGTTCCTCGCTCAATTTGGTGAGCAAGATTTCGTTTCAATGGGATGGGTTGTAACCATCAGCAGATGTTTAAGTAAACAATCAGATTTCTACCTAAAGGCTGCAACTAACTGCTGAGAAGTTAACACTCTGCTTTAGCTAAAATCCTGTGAGGTATGTGAAGATCGATTACAAAGATTTAAGCGATCCATTAGCCTAATGGCTTAAGTAGCAGCTAAGTTATCTGTTGACATCCCAGTTTTAAAACAAACCACAAATCACTAAGCTAATTGAATTTCAGAACTATACCAGTCAGTTAACTGAATTTTCTGACTGATGGAGTGGCACATACAGTTAACAACTAAACCCATTTAGTTCACTGGCTCAGTACACTGGGGTACAATTTTATATGCTGAAGTTAGACGCTTACTTAAATTCACACTAAACTGAATGAGGTCGATGGGGCTGTAGAGATGTTGCTACATCCTACTGCATGATGCTAAGAATAGATTTTACCATTAGGTTAAGCGAGAATTGATCGAACTTGTTTTTGCACTATTACACATCCTCTGTTTATGATGTTGTAATATACTAAAATCTTCCATGCACACTATCATGTTGACTTCTTCAGAAACGTTGTACTATGGGCAAGCAAAATATTTTCATAACAAATGCCGGATTTTGTGTGTGCTCTTATCATACTTACCATTAAGAATGCAAAATGCAATAGTTCACACATAAATTTATGGGTTTCTTTTTTGGGGTTATAGTTATTACTTGGCCATTAATTAATCTTGTCTGTTTTCTGCGCCTAGAGATCAGCTCTTGTTGCCGCCATCTGATGGTTGTCGTCGTGATCTTCGGCTGCGGTGGTGCACTTCCTTGTGTATAACGAGACAGTGGGGTTGTCACCCCATAATCTTGGTGTCGGCTCCCACGACTGCCTTCTTGGTTACCACCACTCAGGTGAGTCCCTAGTATTATGTCCAGCACTAACGAGACAGTGGGGATGTCCAGATACATATTCAGAACCAAATATGTGCCAACACTAACATTCTAGAGCATATAACACAATATTTGCCAAATAACACATTCCTCGATAGCATATGTCGCAGGCTTCCTTCCCTGTCCGATAGCACAACATACAAATAGGATCCACTGATAAGGTTGCGCCAAATAGTAGCAATCAGGCGGCATTGTGGTGGTGTTGTTGAGGTTGTTGAGGTTGCGGGTGTTGTTGAGGTTGTGTATCGGTGCCCGGCATTCATGTATCTTACCTTGGGTCTGTCTGGTGTGCGTTTGTTTCGGATGCTTCGATGTTGTGTTGGTGCTTTATAATATAAAGCAGGGGGAAACCCTCTTTCCTAAACCAAATAGTAGCAATTGGTACATAGGGGTTGTTTGGTAGAAACCCTGATAAGCATGCGTGAGCTGTTCTCATGGCTGAATGTGGCCTGAAGTCGTATCAAAAATTGATTGATCAGGCATCCATGCTCAAGCTTCCAATTTCATAGGACGTCCACGGGTCCTGCAGAGTCACATGGTCGTCTGATTCCTCCAATCGACTCCCCGGCGCTAGCGAGGCTCAAGGGAATGTGACTCCCCTAAAAGCTTCCGAGAGCACGCGCTCCGTTCGCGAGTTCTCCGTCCGTCCACCCTGGAGCTCATGCCACCCATCGGTCGACGCGTATCGACGTCCTGCACCTCCATGTGATCAACTCAGATGGAGATGGCCGAATCAGCAAGTTGTTCGTTTCGACGATACAAAGGATTTTTCACGTCGAGGTGCGTCTGTAACCAAGTTTATTGGAGTTGGTAGTTTCCTTGCTCATAATTTAAAAAACCAAACGGATAATCCAAACCGATAATCGAACCGGTGAGGCCGCCGATCCGGTTTGGTTTTTTAAACTATGTCATTGTTTCCCCTATGGTTTGTAAAAAAGTTGGCGCATATGTCTTGCTCATTCTAGTAATTATTTCCTAATAATAGTGCATAATTAAATATATGTCTTATTAATTACAACAACAAATAATAAACTTGTGTTATATGCTCTAGAATGTTCTAAATTTGGCTCGGCGGCAAAAAGCGCGCGCAATCACGTTACAGTTTTCGCTCCAGCAGCGCGGCTGCACCAAGGAAAAAAACAACACAACGCGAATTGACGCTATTGCCTAGCAATGTTCCCGAAAATTACACATATGCATTCACCCACCAGCACCAGATGAAGGGCCTATTAGTAATTTTACACACACATAATCTACCCCCACCTCACCACCAGCCAAATCCCCTCCCTTCCCCGCGTATCGCCAAATCCCCTCCCTCCCATTCCCCTTCCTACTCCGCCGCCGGCCACAACTTCACCTCCTCCACCGCCGAGCCCAATTTCCCTCCCCTTCCTCGTCCACCTCCACCGCAGGGCACGAATCCCCTCCCTCCCCTTCCCCTTGCTCTTCCACTTCAGGTCAAGACCCCCTTTCCCCCACCATCCACCTCCACCAAACCCTAGAGTAAGCCGCCACCGCCAACGCCACCACACTGCGCCACTGCTGAGCACGACTCCCCTTCTTCTTTCGCCTCCACCGCCGGTCACTACCCACCTCAACTGCCGGTCAAGAACCCCCTCCCCCTCCTCTCCACTCCACCAAACCCTAGAACAAACCGTCACCGCGACCATACTGCACCGCTTCAAGGACCTCTGCGCCACACTGATGGGGAAGAAGACTGCAGCGAAGAAACCCCGAGGACACAAGACAACAGGTACAATCTTCTTAACCCACCCCACGCATGCCTATTTTCTGTTCATGCATATGTATGTCTAATGGGTGTGTGGTAAAAGCGTTTTTCTTGTGTTTTATTTAAGTTGCTAGTGTTTCTTGTCCATTAGAGTTCTGGTCATACCTATGAAAAAAGGGTCTTGTCCTGCCAAGTGTAGATTTGGGTCACATATTGTTACAAACTTAATCAAAAAATAGTACTTTGTTATTAACTACAGATTATACACATAGTAATTCGTGCTCATGTGTTCACTCATCTTAGAAGCACCACTACATCCTATGGAGGAGTCGCGCATCAGAACATGCATAAGGAACAATTCAAGGCTGCAAGCACTCAGAATTCCTGCATTATCGACATTGTTTGCAGCCAAAACTGTCATTTCACCTGAAAAAAATAAACCCAAGCATAGTAGTGATGATTCTGAAGCTGAGTACCATCCTAACGAGGACAATACCGGTGAAAGAGAGTCATCCAATGATAGTTTAGTAGATGAAATAGAAGCACTGCAGTCCACACCTGCTGCAAGCTCAAACTCTAAGGTGCTAATCATGTGTTGCTTCTTTGCCGTTGCAGCAGAATTTTGTTACTATTTGTTGATTAGACCATATTTTCATATCTATCAGGGCTGTAAGAAGACTAGTCAAAAAACTAGTAAGAAAAGATCTGCTGCCATGCCCCCTGGTGGAGTCAAGCCTCGGCCTCCTAAGAGAGTTCATGCGGACCTCCCAACTAATCCATGAGTCACAAGGTCGAAGAAAGCTCTATTACAAGATGCTGATGTAGGTACTCAAAGTGAGGAAATGTCTGATCCTAAACATCAGACTCCAAGTGTCATCCATAAGCCAACTGCTTCTATGGCTTGTGTCCGCCCAGCTGAAGAAATTGTTCCCAACTTTGATGACCATGGTGTTGAAGGCAAGTTCTTAATATTATTATCATATCATGTTTTTTGTTTTGAATTGCTAGCCTAGGCTATTAGCTCTGATTGCATGATGCACATAATCTCACTGGATGCTTTTTTCTAAAAAGGTGATGATCCTGGACATTGTGATGATGACAACTGGATTGCCAATGGAGCTGATCTCATTGCCCATCGTGATGAAGAAAATGAGATGGAGAACGAAGCTGGTGGTAGTGCCCAACCAAATCATCAAACCCAACCTAACAATAACTCCGAAGGCATGTTATAACCTGAATCTTTCTAGAATCTATTAGAGTTAAACTTCTTGTTCAATCTATTGTTCTATGCATCTTCCTGTCTTAATTTATACCATATGTGTGCATGATTTTTTATGAGTCATTCCAGTGCTGCGGGATGATGATATTCTCAAGGACAACTCCATTTTGCTCATTTCTTAATATCACAGTATTTAAATAAGGGCAATTTACATAGTACTGAATTTAAAATTGTGTTTCTTGCAATGGATTGTATCATGATTTTAGTTTTATCTTTGTTGAAGATATTGCCTTGTTGAAATCTGCTTGAACCGTGTCTTCCGTTCCAGTTAACATGTGCATTTGTAACAATCAGAGACACACCAACATGACATATACTGCAATATTCCATTTAGTTGTTGTTGCCATATGGTTACTAGTATATTGTCTTGACTTTTTTGTGAGCTTAATTCCTCTTGTTATAGTTACTCATTTTGAAACGACGTTCTCCATTTATTAGTACACTTCTATACATGTAATTGCGGTTTAATTGTATCCATTGTTGATTTTACCTTCTTTTCAGGTCCACAATCCTATGAGGAGCCAAGGGAAAGGGGCCCCAATTTGGGAAAAGGTCTGGAAAGGATCACTCGACGCCGGCAGGGCAAACTGCCGCTTGTCATTCCAGAAGGGAAGTTAAGGCCGGAGGCACCTCTTCTTGCTGCAAAGTTCGCAACTGAATGCAACGTCATAGTTAGACACCATATGCCCGTGTTTAAGCGCTAGAAGGATTACAAGGACCCAGATGGACATGTCCGAGATGGGATCTTCAGGAACTTTGTAGGAAAAGTTGGTGTAAGTACAAAGTTCAAGCCTTTCTCCCTCAAATTGCTATCAACCTGTCAATTTTTCCTATTGTGTCAATTATGTGCAATCATGATACTTACACATGTTTTTTCATTGGGCTAGAACAAGTTTCAGATGGACGTTGATGATGTGCCAGTTAGGAAGGCTTGTACTGAAATGCTGAAACGTGCGACTCGCCAACAACGATACAGGCTCAAGAAAGAGTATTTTGACCCTCACCCACTCCATTTGGTGACGAGAACGTCTCCTGTCCCCTCGATGACTGATGAGCAGTGGAATGAGCTAGTGGAAAGCTGGAAGGATCCCAAAAATATGGTATGTTTCTTCCTCGAGACCAATCTCTCGCCTTCTACATGCTAATCAAGAAATTGTGCCTTACATGTATTTGGTCTCTTGATGTAGGGGATATGTGAAACTAACAAAAATAATCAAGCTCAAGTTAAGTTTCACCAAACCACTGGCTCGCGCAGCTACCCTGTGCACTGTGATAATCTGGTAAGTCAAACATGTGGCTCTAGATGTGCATTGTCATGAGAAATATTCTTGACCATAGGTTCATGTAAACTGTTGCGTCCATGTAGTAATTGTGTATGATGCTCCCTTGCCTTCATATTGGTTGTTTCCAGGGAGACAAATACAAAGATAAAGAACCCACTGCATTGGATTTTTTCAAGGAGTGCCACTACAGCAAGAAAAAGAAAAGCTACACCGGTGTTGTCCAAGCTGCAATTGTAAGTCAGCTTCAAAAGACTACCAACCATAATTTTACCTTTTTTCTTACTAGAAATAATATTGTTTGAGTTACTCCACCAGATTGAAACTGATAATCAAATGTCAGTGTATCTTAATTGAAAATGTTAACATTTTCACTTAACTATCTTGTAATAGCCTGTCCTGTATGATTGTACCCTTTTTTATTTTCATACAACTGATAAGTTTTGAAGCGATTGAAAAACATCAGTTTTGATTTAGTATATGGCTAGATGAAATGTCTTTAATAAATGCGCATAATCACTTTGACATGTGACCAATCAGCCACCTAAAATTACAGAATTTTTTTAGTCTATTATTTGGCTTTATATATTGTAGTTTTGGCCATCCTCAGTGTCTTACATTTTTTGTGTGTGTGTGTGTGTGTGTGTATATATATATATATATATATATATATATATATATATATATATATATATATATATATATATATATATATTATAGACTGACCTCCAGAAATAATTTGATTTAAACATTACTCACTTCTAGTTAAATCAGGAAATAGTCCACTTTGTTGTAGATGATAGTATATATGAATAATTTCAATCACCTCCGCACAGAAAAGAGATTAATCTGACTGTTATCACAAGTGTCTAGTTGTAAAGGATGCATGATAGCTTTCCTTACAAAGACGATGCATGTAAGCTTGCTGATGTTGTCTTCTCTACTTGGGCTTAGGCCGTCTTATAACCATATTTGTTGCTTGCATTGCTAGACCGAGATGGAAAACAAGGCCTCACAGCCTACAGAAGGTGGACAGGAATCGAACTCCGCGACCGAGGCTGTAGCTGAAGTGCTTGCTAAGCACACTAAGAAGCCAAGTTTTCTTCAGCATGTGGGGATCCAGCATGTCCATGCGAGATCTGGCGATAGCAACTGTCAAGCAGAGTTGGCAAAGAGGGGCAATGTCGAGCTTCGGGCACTTGTTGACACCTTGACCAAGCAGTTGAAGGAGTCCGAAGAAGCAAGGACCAGGCAAGACAAGGAGCACATGAAGAGAGATGAGGAGAACAGGAAGAAGCAAGCTGAGATGGATGCAAAACTAGACTTTTTGCTAAGTCAGTTGCAAGCAAGATCGGCTCAAGGGTAAGTTGTTTGTCCAAGATCAGCCGTCGTCTCTACTTGATGCATGCAAGCTATCTGAATGTGATATACTGCTAGAACCTACCTTCTTATTTTGTAATGATTTTGTTGTGCAAACTGCACACTGTTGGATGCAAACTGGTTGCATTTTGCTGCTCCATTGTTGGTGGATTTGGAGATGTAAGCTCAATGTTACTGTGCTTTGTGATGTTGTTCTTCTTTTATGTATTTGTGATGGATCTGGAGTTGTAAGCTCTTAAGCTTGGAAACCCATTTTGTGTAGAAACAAAGAAGGGCTAGGTTGGGTACAGTAAACACTAATGGGCCGAATAAAGTGAGCCTCGAAACACACTTTCTGGCTAAAAAACACAAGTGCCGCATAATTTTAATGGGCTGATGTGCATATTGAACACGTGGAAATGGGCCAACGAGAGTGTAAATGATTATGGACCAAAATGAACGGGCCAACCAGCTGCGGTAAAATGGACCCATAGGCCTGGCTGTACTAAAATAAATGGGCCAGACCACACTGGGCCGAATGCCATCGGCTTACACTGTGCCACGTCAGCTCCACGATGGCGCCACGTCATCTCCACACTGGTGCCACGTCAGATCGCGGGAGATGCCACATGGGACTTGTCTTTCTACACGTCATGTAAATCTGTGACGGAATAGTCCGTCACAGAGGACCGGGCCTTGGGTGGGCCGGGGGTCAGATCGGTGACGGTGATAGACCGTCATAATTCATGACGGAAACAAAAATCCGTCAAGGATGGGCGGGTGGGAAAATTATGACGCGATATACATGACGGATTTTTGGACCGTCACGCCCGGTCATCCTTGACAGTTTTTGCCATGTCTGTGACGGACACTGACTGTCACAGATTAACGACTTTCTTGTAGTGTGACCTCCATCTTGCCGTCCTTATGGTCTTGGTCTTGTTGCACTGATATGGAAACCTTTGCGTGACGCCTCGGTACTCCGCGCATGCGCCTGCTTCCTTAGCACCAAAGAGGAAACAAGGACATTGTGCGTGCTGGCGCCCGCCTGGCGCCCACCTGACCTCGATCATCATGGCTCACATCATCGAAACCTCGTGAGGTTTTTCTTGCCTTGAACTCTCCGCCCCTCGCGAGCCAGCCTGGTGAGGCAGCTCCTGAGGAGGTCTTGTGTCGTTCGCCTCGCGAGGGTCTTGAGTCCTTGCTGGTGAAGATGGACCGTATGGGCCTGCTCGTAGAGCCACGTCGTGGGCCGCAGGCAGGCAAGTCTGGCGACCCCCGTTCCTAGAACGCTGACAGCAGTGATTGAAGAACTTTGTCAATGACACTATCATTAGGAAGATTAACTCCTAGTTGAGTCAAGTGGTTGTGGTACCCAGACATTCTGAGTATATGTTCACTGACAGAACTATTCTCCTCCATCTTGCAGCTATAGAACTTATTGGAGACTTCATATCTCTCAGTCTGGGCATTTGCTTGAAATATTAACTTCAACTCCTGGAACATCTCATATGCTCCATGACGTTCAAAACGTCATTGAAGTCGCGATTCTAAGCCGTAAAGCATGGCACATTGAACTATTGAGTAGTCATCAGCTTTGCTCTGCCAGATGTTCATAACGTCCGGAGTTGCTCCTGCAGCGGGTCTTGCACCTAGCCGTGCTTCCAGGACGTAATTCCTCTGTGCAATAATGAGGATAATCCTCAAGTTACGAACCCAGTCCATGTAGTTGCTACCATCATCTTTAAACTTATCTTTCTCTAGGAATGCATTAAAAATTCAAACGAACGGTAGCATGGGCCATTGATCTACAACAACATAGACATGCAAAATACAATCAGGTACTAAGTTCATGATAAATTAAAGTTCAATTAATCATATTACTTAAGAACTCCCACTTAGAAAGACATCTCCCTAGTCATCTAAATGATCACGTATCCATATCAACTAAACCATGTCCGATCATCACGTGAGATGGAGTAGTTTTCAATGGTGAACATCACTATGTTGATCATATCTACTATATGATTCACGTTCGACCTTTCGGTCTCAGTGTTCCGAGGCCATATGTGCATATGCTAGGCTCGTCAAGTTTAACCCGAGTATTCTGCATGTGCAAAACTCGCTTGCACCCTTTGTATGTGAACGTAGAGCTTATCACACCCGATCATCACGTGGTGTCTCGGCACGACGAACTGTAGCAACGATGCATACTCAGGGAGAACACTTATACCTTGAAATTTAGTGAGGGATCATCTTATAATGCTACCGCCGTACAAAGCAAAATAAGATGCATAAAGGATAAACATCACGTGCAATCAAAATAAGTGATATGATATGGCCATCATCATCTTGTGCCTTTGATCTCCATCTCCAAAGCACCGTCATGATCACCATGGTCACCGGCTGGACACCTTGATCTCCATCCTAGCATCGTTGTCGTCTCGCCAACTATTGCTTCTACGACTATCGCTACTGCTTAGTGATAAAGTAAAGCAATTACATGGTGATTGCATTTCATACAATAAAGCGACAACCATATGGCTCCTGCCAGTTGCCGATAACTGTTACAAAACATGATCATCTCATACGACAATTTATATATCATCACGTCTTGACCATATCACATCACAACATGCCCTGCAAAAACAAGTTAGACGTCCTCTACTTTGTTGTTGCAATTTTTGCGTGGCTGCTACGGGCTTCTAGCAAGAACCGTTCTTACCTACGCATCAAAACCACAATGATTTTTCGTCAAGTGTGTTGTTACAACCTTCAACAAGGACCGGGCATAGTCAAAGTCAATTCAACTAAAGTTGGAGACACAAACACCCACTAGCCACCTGTGTCTGAAGCACGTTGGTAGAACTAGTCTCATGAACACAGTCATGTAATGTCGGTCCGGGCTGCTTCATCCAACAATACCGCTGAATCAAGGTAAGACGTTGTTGGTAAGAAGTATGACTATTATCGCCCACAACTCATTGTGTTCTACTCGTGCATATAACATTTATGCATAGACCTGGCTCGGATGCCACTGTTGGGGAACGTAGTATTTCAAAAAATTTACCTACGATCACGCAAGATCTATCTAGGAGATGCATAGCAACGGAAGGGGAGAGTGTGCCCATGTACCATCGTAGACCAAATGCGGAAGCGTTTAGTAACGTGGTTGATGTAGTCGAACGTCTTCGCAATCCAACCGATCCAAGCAGCGAACATACGACACCTCCGTGTTCAGCACACGTTCAGCTCGATGACGTCCCTCAAACTCTTGATCCAGTTGAGGTCGAGGGAGAGTTCCGTTAGCACGACAGTGTGGTGACGGTGATGATGAAGTTTCCGACACAGGGCTTCGCCTAAGCACTACGACGATATGACCGAGGTGTGTAACTGTGGAGGGGTGCACGGCACATGGCTAAGAGAAAGCTTGGTGTGCCTTTGGGGTGCCCCTCCCATGTATATAAAGGGGGGGAGGAGAAGTGCCCGGCCCAAGGGGGGCGTGCCATGGGGGGAGTCCTACTTGGACTCCAGGTCCAAGTAGGATTCGCCCCCCTTTCCTATTCCCACTAGGAGAAGGAGGGAAGGAGGAGGAGAAGGGAAGGAAAGGGGGGCCGTGATACGTCTCCAACGTATCTATAATTTTGATTGTTCCATGCCATTATATTATTTGTTTTGGATGTTTAATGGGATTTAATTTACCTTTTTATATTATTTTTGGGACTAACCTACTAACCAAAGGCCTAGTGGAAATTGCTGTTTTTTTTGCCTATTTCAGTGTTTCGCAGAAAATGAATATCAAACGGAATCCAAACGGAATGAAACCTTAGGGAGAGTTATTTTTGGAACAAACGTGATCCAGGAGACTTGGAGTGGACGCCAAGAAAGAAGCAAGGAGGCCACGAGGCAGGGAGGTGCGTCCCCACCCTCGTGGGCCCCTCGTAGCTCCATCGACGTACTTCTTCCTCCTATATATATATACCCATATACCCCGAAAACATCCAGGAGCACCACGAAACCCTATTTCCATCGCCGCAACCTTATGTACCCGTGAGATCCCATCTTGGGGCCTTTTCCGGCGCTCTGCCGGAGGGGGAATCAATCATGGAGGGCTTCTACATCAACACCATAGCCTCTCCAATGATGTGTCAGTAGTTTACCACAAACCTTCGGGTCCATAGTTATTAGCTAGATGGGTTCTTCTCTCTCTTTGGATCTCAATACAAAGTTCTCCTCGATTCTCTTGGAGATCTATTCGATGTAATTCTTTGTGCGGTGTGTTTGTCGAGATCCGATGAATTGTGGGTTTATGATCAAGATTATCTATGAACAATATTTGATTCTTCTTTGAAATCTTTTATGCATGATTTAAATATGTTTGCAAGTCTCCTCGAATTATCAGTTTGGTTTGGCCCATAGATTATTACAGACTGTTCTGTTTTTGACAGATTCTGCTTTTTCGTGTGTTGTTTGCTTATTTTGATGAATCTATGGCTAGTATCGAGGGGGTATGAACCATAGAGAAGTTGGAATACAGTAGGTTTAACACCAATATAAATAAATAATGAGTTCATTACAGTACCTTGAAGTTGTGGTTTGTTTTCTTATACTAACGGAGCTCACGAGATTTTCTGTTGAAGTTTTGTGTTGTGAAGTTTTCAAGTTTTGGGTAAAGATTTGATGGATTTTGGAATAAGGAGTGGCAAGAGCCCAAGATTGGGGATGCCCATGGCACCCCAAGTTAAAATTCAAGGACAACCAAAAGCCTAAGCTTGGGGATGCCCCGGAAGGCATCCCCTCTTTCGTCTTCGTCTATCGGTAACTTTACTTGAAGCTATATTTTTATTCACCACATGATATGTGTTTTGCTTGGATCGTCTTGTACAATTTGAGTCTTTGCTTTTTAGTGTACCACAATCATCCTTGATGTACACACCTTTTGGGAGAGACACACATGAATCGGAATTTATTAGAATACTCTATGTGCTTCACTTATATCTTTTGAGCTAGATAATTTTGCTCCAGTGCTTCACTTATATATTTTTAGAGCATGGTGCTGGTTTATTTTATAGAAATTATTGATCTCTCATGCTTCACTTATATTATTTTGAGAGTCTTATAGAACAGCATGGTAATTTGCTTTGGCTATAAAATTAGTCTTAATATGATAGGCATCCAAGATGGGTATAATAAATGTTGGAAATATGCCCTAGAGGCAATAATAAATTGGATATTATTATATTTCCTTGTTCATGATAATCATTTATTATCCATGCTAGAATTGTATTGATAGGAAACTCAGATACATGTGTGGATACATAGACAACACCATGTCCCTAGTAAGCCTCTAGTTGACTAGCTCGTTGATCAATAGATGGTTACAGTTTCCTGACCATGGACATTGGATGTCATTGATAACGGGATCACATCATTAGAAGAATGATGTGATGGACAAGACCCAATCCTAAGCCTAGCACAAGATCATGTAGTTCGTATGCTAAAGCTTTTCTAATGTCAAGTATCGTTTCCTTAGACCATGAGATTGTGCAACTCCCGGATACCGTAGGAGTGCTTTGGGTGTGCCAAACGTCACAACGTAACTGGGTGGCCATAAAGGTACACTACAGGTATCTCCGAAAGTGTCTGTTGGGTTGGCACGAATCGAGACTGGGATTTGTCACTCCGTGTAAACGGAGAGGTATCTCTGGGCCCACTCGGTAGGACATCATCATAATGTGCACAATGTGATCAAGGAGTTGATCATGGGATGATGTGTTACGAAACGAGTAAAGAGACTTGCCGGTAACGAGATTGAACAAGGTATCGGGATACCGACGATCGAATCTCGGGCAAGTATCGTACCGCTAGACAAAGGGAATTATATACGGGATTGATTAAGTCCTTGACATTGTGGTTCATCCGATGAGATCATCGTGGAACATGTGGGAGCCAACATGGGTATCCAGATCCCGCTGTTGGTTATTGACCGAAGAGTCATCTCGGTCATGTCTGCATGTCTCCCGAACCCGTAGGGTCTACACACTTAAGGTTCGGTGACGCTAGGGTTATAGAGATATTAGTATGCAGTAATCCAAAAGTTGTTCGGAGTCCCGGATGAGATCCCGAACGTCACGAGGAGTTCCGAAATGGTCCGGAGGTAAAGAATTATATATAGGAAGTGCTATTTCGGCCATCGGGACAAGTTTCGGGGTCACCGGTATTGTACCGGGACCACCGGAAGGGTCCCAGGGGTCCACCGGGTGGGGCCACCTGCCCCGGGGGGTCACATGGGCTGTAGGGGGTGCGCCTTGGCCTATATGGGCCAAGGGCACCAGCCCCAAGAGGCCCATGCGCCAAGAGAAGAGGGAAAGGAAGAGTCCTAAAGGGGGAAGGCACCTCCTAGGTGCCTTGGGGAGGATGGACTCCTCCCTTGGCCGCACCCTTCCTTGGAGGAAGGGCCAAGGCTGCGCCCCCTCTCCCTTGGCCCTATATATAGTGGGGGAAGGGAGGGAAGCAACACCTGAGCCCTGGCGCCTCCCTCTCCCTCCCATGACACATCTCCCTCCTCCCGCAGCGCTTGGCGAAGCCCTGTTGGAATCCCGCTACTTCCACCACCACGCCGTCGTGCTGCTGGATCTCCATCAACCTCTCCTCCCCCCTTTCTGGATCAAGAAGGAGGAGACGTCGCTGCTCCGTACGTGTGTTGAACGCGGAGGTGCCGTCCGTTCGGCGCTAGGATCATCGGTGATTTGGATCACGACGAGTACGACTCCATCAACCCCGTTCTCTTGAACGCTTCCGTGCGCGATCTACAAGGGTATGTAGATCCACTCCTCCCTCGTTGCTAGATGACTCCATAGATAGATCTTGGTGACACGTAGGAAAATTTTGAATTATTGCTATGTTCCCCAACAGTGGCATCATGAGCTAGGTCTATGCGTACTTTCTATGCACGAGTAGAACACAAAGTAGTTGTGGGCGTTGATTTTGTTCAATATGCTTACCGTTACTAGTCCAATCTTGATTCGGCGGCATCGTGGGATGAAGCGGCCCGGACCGACCTTACACGTACTCTTACGTGAGACTGGTTCCACCGACTGACATGCACTAGTTGCATAAGGTGGCTAGCGGGTGTCTGTCTCTCCCACTTTAGTCGGATCGGATTCGATGAAAAGGGTCCTTATGAAGGGTAAATAGCAATTGGCATATCACGTTGTGGTCTTTGCGTAGGTAAGAAACGTTCTTGCTAGAAACCCATAGCAGCCACGTAAAACATGCAAACAACAATTAGAGGACGTCTAACTTGTTTTTGCAGGGTATGCTATGTGATGTGATATGGCCAAAGGATGTAATGAATGATATATGTGATGTATGAGATGATCATGTTCTTGTAATAGGAATCACGACTTGCATGTCGATGAGTATGACAACCGGCAGGAGCCATAGGAGTTGTCTTAATTTATTTATGACCTGCGTGTCAACATAAACGTCATGTAATTACTTTACTTTATTGCTAACCGTTAGCTGTAGTAGTAGAAGTAATAGTTGACGAGACAACTTCATGAAGACACGATGATAGATATCATGATGATGGAGATCATGGTGTCATGCCGGTGACGATGATAATCATGGAGCCCCGAAGATGGAGATCAAGAGGAGCAAAGTGATGATGGCCATATCATGTCACTATTTGATTGCATGTGATGTTTATCATGTTTTTGCATCTTGTTTACTTAGAACGACGGTAGTAAATAAGATGATCCCTCATAATAATTTCAAGAAAGTGTTCCCCCTAACTGTGCACCGTTGCGACAGTTCGTTGTTTCGAAGCACCACGTGATGATCGGGTGTGATAGATTCTTACGTTCAATTCAACGGGTGTTGACGAGCCTAGCATGTACAGACATGGCCTCGGAACACATGCGAAACACTTAGGTTGACTTGACGAGCCTAGCATGTACAGACATGGCCTCGGAACACAAGAGACCGAAAGGTCGATCATGAGTCGTATGGTAGATACGATCAACATGAAGATGTTCACCGATGATGACTAGTCCGTCTCACGTGATGATCGGACACGGCCTAGTTGACTCGGATCATGTAATCACTTAGATGACTAGAGGGATGTCTATCTAAGTGGGAGTTCACAAGATGAACTTAATTATCCTGAACATAGTCAAAAGGTCTTCGTAAATTATGTCGTAGCTCGCGCTTCAGTTCTACTATTTAGTTATGTTCCTAGAGAAAATTTAGTTGAAAGTTGATAGTAGTAATTATGCGGACTAGGTCCGTAAACTGAGGTTTGTCCTCATTGCTTCATAGAAGGCTTATGTCCTTAATGCACCGCTCAGTGTGCTGAACCTCCAATGTTGTCTATGGATGTTACGAACATCTGACATACACATTTTGATAACTACGTGATAGTTCAGTTAAACGGCTTAGAGTTGAGGCACCGAAGACGTTTTGAAACGTCGCGAAACATATGAGATGTTTCGAGGGCTGAAATTGGGATTTCAGGCTCGTGCCCACGTCAAGAGGTATAAGACCTCCGACGATTTTCTTAGCCTGCAAACTAAGGGAGAAAAGCTCAATTGTTGAACTTGTGCTCAGATTGTCTGAGTACAACAATCGCTTGAATCGAGTGGGAGTTGATCTTCTAGATGAAATAGTGATGGTTCTCCGAAGTCATTACCACCAAGCTGCTTGAGCTTCGTGATGAACTATAATATATCAAGGACATATATGATGATCCTTGAGATATTCGCGATGTTTGACACCACAAAAGTAGAAATCAAGAAGGAGCATCAATTGTTGATGGTTGGTGAAACCACTAGTTTCAAGAAGGGCAAGGGCAAAAAGGGATGCTTCATGAAACGGCAAATCAGCTGCTGCTCTAGTGAAGAAACCGAAGGTTGAACCCAAACCCGAGACTAAGTGCTTCTGTAATAAAGGGAACAGCCACTGGAGCAGAATTACCCTAGATACTTGGTAGATAAGAAGGCTGGCAAGGTCGATAGAAGTATATTGGATGTATTATGTTAATGTGTACTTTACTAGTACTCCTAGTAGCACCAGGGTATTAGATACCGGTTTGGTTGCTAAGTGTTAGTAACTCGAAATAAAAGCTATGGAATAAACGGAGACTAGCTAAAGGTGAGATGACGATATGTGTTGGAAGTATTTCCAAGGTTGATCAAATATCATACGCTCCCTCTACCATCGAGATTGGTGCTTGCGTTGAGCATATACATGATTGAATTATGTCTATCGCAATGCGGTTATTCATTTAAGGAGAATAATGGTTACTCTGTTTATTTGAATAATACCTTCAATGGTCTTGCACCTAAAATGAATGGTTTATTGAATCTCGATCGTAGTGATACACATGTTCATGCCAAAAGATATAAGATAGTAATGATAGTACCACCTACTTGTGGCACTGCCACTTAAGTCATATCGGTATAAAACGCATGAGGAAGCTCCATGTTGATGGATCTTTGGACTCACTCGTTTTGAAAGGATTGAGACATGCGAACCATGTTTGTTGGTAGATATGCATGAAGAAACTCCATACAGATGGATCGTTTGGACTCACTTGATTTTGAATCACTTGAGACATGCAAATCATACCACATGGGCAAGATGACTGAAAGCCTCGTTTTCAGTAAAATGGAACTAGAAAGCAACTTGTTGGAAGTAATACATTTTGATGTGTGCAATCCAATGAGTGCTGAGGCATGTAGTGGATATCGTTATGTTCTTACTTCACAGATGATTTGAGTAGATGTTGAGTATATTTACTTGATGAATCACGAGTCTGAATTATTGAAAGGTTCAAGTAATTTCAGGGTGAAGTTGAAAGATCGTCGTGACAAGAGGATAAAATATCTATGATATGATCATAGAGATGAATATCTGAATTACGAGTTTGGCACAGATTAAGACGTTGTGGAAATTGTTTCACAACTAATACAGCCTGGAACACCATAGTGTGATGGTGTGTCCGAACATCATAACTGCACCCTATTGGATATGATGCATACCATGATGTCTCTTATCGAATTACCACGATAGTTTATGGGTTAGGCATTAAAGACAACCACATTCACTTTAAATAGGGCACCATGTAATTCCGATGAGATGACACCGTATGAACTATGGTTTAGAGAAACCTAAGCTGTCATTTCTTAAAAGTTTGGGGCTGCGATGCTTATGTGAAAAAGTTTCAGGCTGATAAGCTTGAACCCAAAGCGGATAAATGCATCTTCATAGGACACCCAAAACAGTTGGGTATACCTCCTGTCTCAGATCCGAAAGCAATAAGGGATTGTTTCTAGAATCGGGTCCTTTCTCGAGGAAAAGTTTCTCTCGAAAGAATTTAGTGGGAGGATGGTGGAGACTTGATGAGGTTATTGAACCGTCTCTTCAACTAGTGTGTGGCAGGGCACAGGAGTTGTTCCTGTGGCACCTACACCAATTGAAGTGGAAGCTTATGATACTGATCATGAAACTTCAGATCAAGTCACTACCAAACCTCGTGGGATGACAAGGATGCGTACTACTTCAGAGTGGTACGTAATCCTGTCTTGGAAGTCATGTTGCTAGACAACAATGAACCTACGAGCTATGGAGAAGCGATGGTGGGCCTGGATTCCAAAATGGCTCGAGGCCATAGAAACCGAGAGAGGATCCATATATGAAAACAAAGTGTAGACTTTGGAAGAACTACTTGATGGTCATAAGGCTGTTAGGTACATATGGATTTTAAAAGGAAGACAGACAATGATGGTAAGTATCACCATTAAGAAAGCTCGACTTGTTGTTAAGATGTTTTCCGACAAGTTCAAGGAGTTGACTACGATGAGACTTTCTCACTCGTAGCGATGCTAAGAGTCTATTGGAATTATATTAGCGATTACTGCAATCTTGCAGATAGGATGTCAAAACATTGTTTCCTCGACGATTTTTTGAGGAGAGGTTGTATGTGATACAACCGGAAGGTTTTGTCAAGCCTGAAAGATGCTAATAAGTATGCAAAGCTCCAGCAATCCTTCTAAGGACTGGAGTAAGCATCTCGGAGTTGGAATGTATGCTTTGATGAGATGATCAAAGATTTTGGGTGTATACAAAGTTTATGAGAAACTTGTATTTCCAAAGAAGTGAGTGGGAGCACTATAGAATTTCTGATGAATATGTGTTGTTAACATGTTGTTGATCGGAAATGACGTAGAATTTCTGGAAAGCATATAGGGTTATTTGGAAAGTGTTTTTCAATGGAAAGCCTGGATTAAGCTACTTGAACATTGAGCATCAAGATCTATAAGGATAGATCAAAACGCTTAATGGTACTTTCAAATGAGCACATACCTTGACATGATCTTGAAGGTGTTCAAGATGGATCAGTCAAAGAAGGAGTTCTTGCCTGAGTTGTAAGGTGTGAAGTTAAGACTTAAAGCTCGACCATGGCAGAATAGAGAGAAAGGACGAAGGTCGCCCCCTATGCTTAAGACATAGGTTCTACAGTATGCTATGCTATGTACCGCACCTGAAATGTGCCTTGCCATGAGTCAGTCAAGGGGTACAAGAGTGATCTAAGAATGGATCGCAGGACAGCGGTCAAAGTTATCCTTAGTAACTAGTGGAGTAAGGAATTTTCTCGATTATGGAGGTGGTAAAAGAGTTCGTCGTAAAGGGTTACGCCGATGCAAACTTTGACACTAATCTAGATTATTCTGAGTAGTAAACTAGATTCATATAGTAGAACAGTTATTTGGAATAGCTCCAAATGTAGCGTAGTAGTTGCATCTACAAGATGACATAGAAATTTGCGAAGTACATACGGATCTGAAAGATTCAGACCCGTTGACTAAAACATCTCTCACAAGCATAACATGATCAAACCCAGAACTCATCGAGTGTTAATCACATGGTAATGTGAACTAGATTATTGACTCTAGTAAACTCTTTGGGTGTTAGTCACATGGGGATGTGACCTTGAGTGTTAGTCACAAAGCGATGTGAACTGGATTATTGACTCTAGTGCAAGTGGGAGACTGTTGGAAATATGCCCTAGAGGCAATAATAAATTGGATATTATTATATTTCCTTGTTCATGATAATCGTTTATTATCCATGCTAGAATTGTATTGATAGGAAACTCAGATACATGTGTGGATACATAGACAACACCATGTCCCTAGTAAGCCTCTAGTTGACTAGCTCGTTGATCAATAGATGGTTACGGTTTCCTGACCATGTACATTGGATGTCATTGATAACGGGATCACATCATTAGAAGAATGATGTGATGGACAAGACCCAATCCTAAGCCTAGCACAAGATCATGTAGTTCGTATGCTAAAGCTTTTCTAATGTCAAGTATCATTTCCTTAGACCATGAGATTGTGCAACTCCTGGATACCGTAGGAGTGCTTTGGGTGTGCCAAACGTCACAACGTAACTGGGTGGCTATAAAGGTACACTACAGGTATCTCCAAAAGTGTCTGTTGGGTTGGCACGAATCGAGACTGGGATTTGTCACTCCGTGTAAACGGAGAGGTATATCTGGGCCCACTCAGTAGGACATCATCATAATGTGCACAATGTGATCAAGGAGTTGATCACGGGATGATGTGTTATGAAACGAGTAAAGAGACTTGCCGGTAACGAGATTGAACAAGGTATCGGGATACCGATGATCGAATCTCGGGCAAGTATCATACTGCTAGACAAAGGGAATTATATACGGGATTGATTAAGTCCTTGACATCGTGGTTCATCCGATGAGATCATCGTGGAACATGTGGGAGCCAACATGGGTATCCAGATCCCGCTGTTGGTTATTGACCGGAGAGTCATCTCGGTCATGTCTGCATGTCTCCCGAACCCGTAGGGTCTACACACTTAAGGTTCGGTGACGCTAGGGTTATAGAGATATTATTATGCGGTAACCCGAAAGTTGTTCGGAGTCCCGGATGAGATCCCGAACGTCACGAGGAGTTCCGGAATGGTCCGGAGGTAAAGAATTATATATAGGAAGTGCTATTTCGGCCATCGGGACAAGTTTCGGGGTCACCGGTATTGTACCGGGACCACCGGAAGGGTCCCGGGGTTCCACCGGGTGGGGCCACCTGCCCCGGGGGGCCACATGGGCTATAGGGGGTGCGCCTTGGCCTATATGGGCCAAGGGCACCAGCCCCAAGAGGCCCATGCGCCAAGAGAAGAGGGAAAGGAAGAGTCCTAAAGGGGGAAGGCACCTCCTAGGTGCCTTGGGGAGGATGGACTCCTCCCTTGGCCGCACCCTTCCTTGGAGGAAGGGCCAAGGCTGCGCCCCCCCTCTCCCTTGGCCCTATATATAGTGGGGGAAGGGAGGGCAGCAACACCTGAGCCCTGGCGCCTCCCTCTCCCTCCCATGACACATCTCCCTCCTCCCGCAGCGCTTGGCGAAGCCCTATTGGAATCCCGCTGCTTCCACCACCACGCCGTCGTGCTGCTGGATCTCCATCAACCTCTCCTCCCCCCTTGCTGGATCAAGAAGGAGGAGACGTTGCTGCTCCGTACGTGTGTTGAACGCGGAGGTGCCGTCCGTTCGGCGCTAGGATCATGGTGATTTGGATCACGACGAGTACGACTCCATCAACCCCGTTCTCTTGAACGCTTCCGCGCGCGATCTACAAGGATATGTAGATCCACTCCTCCCTCGTTGCTAGATGACTCCATAGATAGATCTTGGTGACACGTAGGAAAATTTTGAATTATTGCTACGTTCCCCAACAATAAAAACTATCATAAAAAGTGCATTGAATACTATGAGAAGTTTGATACTTGATGATTGTTTTGAGATATAAAGATGGTGATATTAGAGTCATGCTAGTTGAGTACCTGTGAATTTGAGAAATACTTGTGTTAAAGTTTGTGATTCCCGTAGCATGCACGTATGGTGAACCGTTATGTGATGAAGTCGGAGCATGATTTATTTATTGATTGTCTTCCTTATGAGTGGCGGTCGGGGACGAGCGGTGGTCTTTTCCTACCAATCTATCCCCCTAGGAGCATGCACATAGTACTTTGTTTCGATAACTAATAGATTTTTGCAATAAGTATGTGATTTCTTTATGACTAATGTTGAGTCCATGGATTATACGCACTCTCACCCTTCCACCATTGCTAGCCTCTCTAGTACCACACAACTTTCGCCGGTACCATAAACCCACCTTATACCTTCCTCAAAACAACCACCATACCTACCTATTATGGCATTTCCATAGCCATTCCGAGATATATTTCCATGCAACTTACCACCGTTCCGTTTATTATGACACGCTTCATCATTGTCATATTGCTTTGCATGATCATGTAGTTAACATCGTATTTGTGGCAAAGCCATTGTTCATAATTCTTTCATACATGTCACTCTTGATTCATTGCACATCCCGGTACACCGCCGGAGGGATTCACATAGAGTCATATTTTGTTCTAGTATCGAGTTGTAATTTTTGAGTTGTAAGTAAATAAAAGTGTGATGATCATCATTATTAGAGCATTGTCCCAAGTGAGGAAAGGATGATGGAGACTGTGATTCCCCCACAAGTCGGAATGAGACTCCGGACGAAAAAAAAGAAAAAAAGAGGCCATAAAAAAAGAGAAGGCCCAAATAAAAAAATGAGAGAAAAGAGAGAAGGGACAATGCTACTATCCTTTTACCACACTTGTGCTTCAAAGTAGCACCATGATCTTCATGATAGAGAGTCTCCTATGTTGTCACTTTCATATACTAGTAAATTTTACATTATATAACTTGGCTTGTATATTCCAATGATGGGCTTCCTCAAAATGCCCTAGGTCTTCGTGAGCAAGCGAGTTGGATGCACACCCACTTAGTTTCTTTTTGAGCTTTCATACACTTATAGCTCTAGTGCATCCGTTGGATGGCAATCCCTACTCACTCACATTGATATCTATTCATGGGCATCTCCATAGCCCGTTGATACGCGTAGTTGATGTGAGACTATCTTCTCCTTTTGTCTTCTCCACAACCACCATTCTATTCCACCTATAGTGCTATGTCCATGGCTCACGCTCATATATTGCGTGAAGATTGAAAAAGTTTGAGAACACCAAAAGTATGAAACAATTGCTTGGCTTGTCATCAGGGTTGTGCATGATTTAAATACTTTGTGTGGTGAAGATAGAGAATAGCCAGACTATATGATTTTGTAGGGATAACTTTCTTTGGCCATGTTATTTTGAGAAGACATGATTGCTTTGTTAGTATACTTGAAGTATTATTATTTTTATGTCAATATTAAACTTTTGTCTTGAATCTTTTGGATCTGAACATTCATGCCACAATAAAGAAAATTACATTGGGAATTATGCTAGGTAGCATTCCACATCAAAAATTCTGTTTTTATCATTTACCTACTCGAGAACGAGCAGGAATTAAGCTTGGGGATGCTTGATACGTCTCCAACGTGTCTATTATTTTTGATTGTTCCATGCTATTATATTATCTGTTTTGGATGTTTAATGGGCTTTAATTTACCTTTTTATATTATTTTTGGGACTAACCTACTAACCAAAGGCCCAGTGCAAATTACTGTTTTTTTGCCTATTTCAGTGTTTCGCAGAAAAGGAATATCAAACGGAATCCAAACGGAATGAAACCTCCGGGAGAGTTATTTTTAGAACAAACATGATCCAGGAGACTTGGAGTGGACGTTAAGAAAGAGGCAAGGAGGCCACGAGGCTGGGAGGCGCGCCCAGGGGGGTAGGCGCGCCCCCACCCTCGTGGGCCCCTCGCAGCTCCACTGACGTACTTCTCCCTCCTATATATACCCATATACCCCGAAAACATCTAGGAGCACCACGAAACCCTATTTCCATCGCCGCAACCTTCTGTAGCCGTGAGATCCCATTTTGGGGCCTTTTCCGGCGCTCTGCCGGAGGGGGAATCGATCACGGAGGGCTTCTACATCAACACCATAGCCTCTCCGATGATGTGTGAGTAGTTTACCACAGACCTTCGGGTCCATAGTTATTAGCTAGATGGTTTCTTCTCTCTATTTGGATCTCAATACAAGGTTCTCCTCGATTCTCTTGGAGATCTATTCGATGTAATTCTTTTTGCGGTGTGTTTGTCAAGATCTGATGAATTGTGGGTTTATGGTCACGATTATCTATGAACAATATTTGATTCTTCTCTGAATTCTTATATGCGTGATTTAAATATCTTTGCAAGTCTCTTCGAATTATTAGTTTGGTTTGGCCTACTAGATTGATCGTTCTTGCAATGGGAGAAGTGCTTAGCTTTGGGTTCAATCTTGCGGTGTCCTTTCCCAGTGACAGCAGGGGCAGCAAGACACATATTGTATTGTTGCCATCGAGAATAAAAAGATGAGGTATATATCATATTGCTTGAGTTTATCCCTCTACATCATGTCATTTTGCCTAATGCGTTACTCTGTTCTTATGAACTTAATACTCTAGATGCATGCTGGATAGCGGTCGATGTGTGGAGTAATAGTAATAGATGCAAAATCGTTTCGGTCTACTTGTCGCGGACATGATGCCTATATACATGATCATGCCTAGATATTCTCATAAGTATTCGATTTTCTATCAACTAGCAGAGTGGCCCGCCCGATGTGCGGGCTAGAATTTTTAATTTTTTACCATGATAATGTATTATTTGATTTGTTTATAGAATTTTGGAGCCAAATGTGATCACATTCACAAATATGAGCCTTTTTTCAAACATAGGTTTGTCTTAGGTATGTTTGGTTTTCTCATTGATATATAAAATTATATGTTACGGAGTAATCATGTATATGCTTGTTGTGCGCACTATAGTAAGTTTTCATAATCAGTCCTATTGTGCAATTTATCAATTCTACATGGGTATTGTTATTGCGAGGGCATCATCATAAACATGACCTCATTGATACTCGTATTGCACTGTTCAGAATAGTTTGGTTCTATAGCTACTAGATCATTGCTGGCGCGCGTTGCCGCGCCCGTCTATTTTGACGGTAGAATGATATGATTTGTCATCGATATATGAAGGCAAAAGCTAAACAAAACTAAAATGAAAACTGCGGGGAAACTAAAATATGCTAAAATAACATGTTCCACACATTTTTCCCATTTTGTTTTGATATGAGTACTCCCATCAGTAGTAAGTAGAAACTGGAAAGAGAAATACATTTTGTTCGGAATAACATTATTTTACTGAAAATGCCCAACACCTGAACTCTTTTCTATCAGTTTATACATGATGTGATACACTTATTAAGCATCTACCCAATCCTACATCTAGAGCACCGGTCAAAGCACGGGCAACTTCACCGTCGAATAAGACTTGTAGTTCATAATATATCAATAAATCGTTTGCAGTTACAATGCGAAGAAGAGGATCTTCCATAGTTGTAGTATTTAGTAGTGACCATCAAATTTAGACATTAGAAAGCTGCATAAATTGTGCACATGAATCTACAATGTGTCGTGATTTGGAGAGGGGCATATGCTGCAAAATCTGAATATTAAAGATATTTGTGTGAAAGGATCTAGCTTTTCGTCCTCGAGGCTACTCATTCCAAAATCCTTTCTATAATTCTGCTGCCCGCGTAAATAAGAAGAAGATTATATCCAGGTGAGATTGATAAAACGAGATATAAAGATTATCATTAAACGCGATGCAAGTAATTTGTTATTTGTTATCATCCTACCATCATGAGCTTGAGTGTTGGTTGCAGATCAGCCTTCTCATACCGTAACTTCCAATGTGGAGAACATGGAAAACATAAAATACTGGAATTAAATGATATATTAGTACGTTGAAAAATCATTGAGCTAAGAAATATAGCAATCAACAATACTCAAATGCGAGAAAACTTCTCTTTGGTACTCAATACTCATAGGTTTAGAGAAAGATAATCCACCGGATGATGGCAACATGAATTTAAGATGACGATAAGACTCTTGTATATTGTGCAATATAATTTACTAATTCCAGCATATATAGTCAGTATTTGCTTTCTACTGTAAAAAACATACCTGTTGATTTGCTTTTAGTTGCTTAATCTGCAAAAAAAGGGGAAGGAAAATGCAGGAAAATACAAATTGAAAATACAAAAAGAACGTGAAAATACTATCTTCTAGAGGGAGAGGCCAATATAAAGCTTGCATTGCAAAGTAAGCAATCCAGCATCACGTACTTCCACTGTAATTAAGTTGCTGCTCGCACGGTGGAATTAAGTCACCATTATGAAATATTAATAAACCTGAAATACAAATTCATTACACCCGATATTATTTCATCCAAATGCAAACCAAGAGAAGTCACCTCATGTGGATGGTCTCTGTTTGTGGGAAATCTGGCTTAGCGACAGAGTGATACACCCTGGCATGGCATTTCTGAAGTAAAGAACAATTAATCTCCGCTTATCAGATAAATGGAAATAAACAAACACATAAGAAACAAACAATTCACAAAAAATTATGATAAAGAAAAACTCTGTTGATGTATATTTTATTATGAGAAAAGGTGTTATGGCTTGCATGAAACAGAAGTGAAAGGAATCACAAAATATAAAAAAGGAATAAAAAAGTAATGAGCATATATGGCACTTTCATTTGGATTGAAGGGATTTCAAATGGCATACCATGAGAAGCAAATGGTCTGATGGTTACAAATCCTAACCAAGAACAGTTTGTTCAAACCCCGCGATAGGAAATGGGAAAATAAACCATCAAACATATCTTTTAGGAGGGTGACGGAGTGAAAGACAGGTATAAACTGAAGCACGTTCGTATGAATTTGAAACCTGATTTCTGGTCACCAATGGCAAGGTAGCAACACGTAGAAATAACGAAATGGTTTAAGGCAAGTAAAATACTTAGGATTTATCACCTTACTTTCATAACAGTAATTATTGAAGAGGGAATTTGAGTTAAACTTCAGTACAGATACGGTATTTAGTCTTCAAATATTAGGTTTACAGAGAAAATTATTAGGTTTAGAGAGGAGAGTAGAATCAACAGAAATAATTGCCTCGGCGCTAATATATTTAGTACTAACAAGTGTAGAATGTATGTACACGCAGGATTAGTTTGAGGATTTTAGCGCAGCACAAAATAGCAACTTGGCTTGCAAAATATGTACGTAAAGTAGAGGAGAGGAAAGGCACTGGAAGTGATAGAGATCGCCAACCAGCGATTGTACAGGAGCCGCTCCGCCGCGGCCACAAACTCATGCTCCAGCTCCATCCAACTGCTCAGTTGCGACCACGACCTGCAATCCAAGAACCAGAGACCAAAATCAGGGGTGAATTAGGAAGTTAGACCATTAACCAGTGAGGAAATTAGAGGGATAGATCAAGGGCAGAGGAGAGGTCCAGCCGTCCAGGATCCATCAGCCAGCATCCATCCATCGTCGTTGGCGGCGCCCGGCCGCATCGGTTAGGTTAGGTATGGAATGCGAGCGGGAGAAAACATGGCTAGTCCTCTGTATTTTCTTCTGGCTAGGTGAAGCCCATTAGGCCCAAATTCACACCGGATGTCCAAAATAGTCACCGGAGCAGCGGCCCAGCACGAAAACGCTTGGTCCTAGCGAACACAACGATTCGAGGCGAGACTAACAGTAAATCTGATGGCCGAAAACGTCCCAAAGTGGTGATCCAAAGGCTGAAAATGTTAATAGCCTGAGAGGGCTGGAAAGATGCTCAGTTATAATATATCTAAATATGAATTGTTATTGTAAATGAGATATAACCGTAGAAAGTTATGTTCAATCAGTTTTTATCTATGGATAAATGATCTACTGATTATAGAAACACACAATATCATGACCATATGTGTATTCTTCATGTGATATACTCCCACCGTCCGGAAAATCTTGTCCTTCAAATGAATGTATATATTATCAAATTAGTGCTAGATACATCAATTTAAAGGACAAGCTCGGGACAAGTTTTTTTGGACGGAGGAAGTATTTAAGAGGGCCATGGCCAAATGATGTTTATGTAAAGCTATAAATGTCAATTAGTTATGGTCCAATTTACGATCTCATGCACAATTATGAAGATACATCAAATTGACTTGTTAGGCATAAAATTTAATTAATAAGTATTATTTGTAAAGCTTGTCCAGTTGTGGTATGTTGGATATTTCTAGATTGATTGTTCGTTTTCTAGTTAATCAGTTTGTGGGAGACTTATGATAACTATCAACTACACTAAGCTTTATCACCTAAGACCCGACAGTACATACTTTGAACGTATGTCATTGTGCTGCTAATATACCATACACCAACATTACTTGCCCTTTTTGCTGGAAAAAACATCTAACCAACAATATACCTCCATACATATTTGTAATGTTTTATCGTTACTAACCATTGAAATATTATTACAATTATCTATCAGTTACCTTTTGTTCGGTCTAAATATGAAGGAAGTAAATTATTTGTCATCCTAACCATACCGGTGAGGGAGCCCAAACACATCGACCATATGGATCTTAATTATTTTCAAGGATTTTTTATTCGTGAAAGAACCTGTATGAAAATAATGCCCCGCAGTGCAAAAGTAGGCAAGAGAAAAACTAAATCATTCACTAAAGATCAGGTAGCTTAATATTCCACAATTTAGAACCATACATTGAACACTGTCAAGAAGTTCGTACAGAATATGACAACCAAGTTACTGAAGCATGATTCTTGTTCAGAATCACGTTATCTCTAGCTTATGTTTTTGTTAGCCGATGGGGTTGACACCGGAAAATAGTTTGCTCAAGAGTTGAAGAAACAAAATTTAAAGAAGTTCACAAACCTGCCTTCATACTTTTGAGATTTTTTCGTGGCAATAATTCTAGCAATAAAGAGGTGTGTGGTATGCATATAAATAAAACAACACATATGACTCTAGGTGAAAAACGCCAGTGAACAACATATAAATAATATGAGACCCATATATATTGCAGTTTCTGTATGGAACCCGCATCTCCTTTCTCTTTAAACATAACAGCAAAAGCACACCGGACCACCAATTAGATAGCCGAAACAGGTGTGCCTACTTCCGAGCCATACAGATTAAAAGGAGGTGAGGATCCGAAGGCTCGGACAAATAGATCTTACAGGTCGTTTGGTACCCATCATTTGGGTCGGATTTGATGGATTTCATTTGCGAATTCCGGAATATACTTGTTTGGCTGCCACAGAATTGAGGGTGGATTTCATTCTAAGATTCCAGAGGATGTAAACTTGGCCTAGGCCCAAATCCCAGCCCCTCGCCCGTCATTCTCCCAGATTCCACTCGCTCGCTTCCCCCCACCCTACCCCGACGCCTTCGTCTCTCGCATCCTTCCCCCACCCTACCCCGACGCCCGCCGCCGCCGCCCACCACCGCCGCCGCCATGAGCCCCTCCTTCTCAGCCGCCGGTGATGCACCCTCCCGCCGGTGAAGAGCTTCTCCCCGAGTTCTCTTCCCCCGTCCCTTCTACACGC
>NC_041380.1:59213808-59214831 GCF_002162155.2 Triticum dicoccoides | reverse complement strand
ACAGGTCGTTTGGTACCCATCATTTGGGTCGGATTTGATGGATTTCATTTGCGAATTCCGGAATATACTTGTTTGGCTGCCACAGAATTGAGGGTGGATTTCATTCTAAGATTCCAGAGGATGTAAACTTGGCCTAGGCCCAAATCCCAGCCCCTCGCCCGTCATTCTCCCAGATTCCACTCGCTCGCTTCCCCCCACCCTACCCCGACGCCTTCGTCTCTCGCATCCTTCCCCCACCCTACCCCGACGCCCGCCGCCGCCGCCGCCGCCGCCCACCACCGCCGCCGCCATGAGCCCCTCCTTCTCAGCCGCCGGTGATGCACCCTCCCGCCGGTGAAGAGCTTCTCCCCGAGTTCTCTTCCCCCGTCCCTTCTACACGCGAAGCTTTCTGTTTGATGGTGTGCTGCCTCCGGTGACCACAGCGCCGTCGTCGAGCTCTCAAATCCTGGTAGGTTCTCCCTCCACCTCTCTTCTCCCCCTCCCTCTCTCTGGTGGATCTTTTCTGCTTGAACCCTAACCCTAACCTGAACCCACCTCCATCCAGCCACCCGATCCGGACAGAAGATCGACTTCTTGACGATTCCTCCGCCAGCCCACGGTCGGTCAGCTCCACACCCCGGAAGATCGACCTTTTTGTGGTACGTGGTCAGCGTGTCGGCGTCCCCTCTATGCAAACAAAATGGATCTCTGAATTTAATGCGTTTTGCACACTGATTATTTTGTCTGAATTCAGTATAGAACAATTGCAGTGTGCTTGCATACTGATTTTTTGTCTGAATCAGACTGGGTTTTTTCCAGACTGAGCTAATTTTTATATTCGGGCTTGTTATTGAAGCTAGATACTTGAGCATAATGTTTTGAAATACAAGTTCAGGATAGTTTTGATTCACTCCGTTTTAGGAGAGAGTGTCAATAGCATGTTCAATAAGACTGTGTCAATTGTATCGTATGGCGATTGAAGCTTATTTTTATGTGAAACTCTAATGCTTGATGGTTTTGTTTGTTATGATCTATTTTTGCAAA
>NC_041380.1:59105970-59211102 GCF_002162155.2 Triticum dicoccoides | reverse complement strand
GAGCCAGAACTGCTGGTGAAAGTGCAGCGGAAATGGCTGCAGAGAATGTCAACAACATCAACACTGATTCTGCCGCAACATCTTCAACCCAAACCGGCGAGGAACAGAAGAGGAAGAGATATCGATCGGATGACTCAATTGCATCTATGCTTGGAGAGAAACTGGATAATTTTACCAGTGCCTACAAAGCTGATATCGCTCAAGTTGCTCCTCCTGAGAAACCCTCCTCTCCTGAAGAAATACTTGACGCTCTCAATGCAATTGTGGGACTGGATGATGATGGCTTGCTAGCAGCTTATGATATCCTCATAGCAGATGACCGCAAGTTCAAGGCTCTTATGGCGCTGCCTGAAAGGATGAAGAAGAAATGGATCCTCAAGCAAATCAACCAATGAAGGTATGTTTCTTGTTCTGTGATTAGTTACCAGCTAGCAAGCTCTGCTGCATTTTGTCCTTAGTTGTTTGTTATAGTACAATATTATGGGTGTCCTGTATTTTGTCATGCCAATATGGAGCAGAGGAGGCATCAGCTTGCTTGCTTTTCATCATATTTATGTACTTACCTATTTCCATGTTTGAGATTAGCATGATAGAAGGTTTTATGTTATCATCTTAATAAGGTTTTCCTGCTAGGTATTCCCAAACATGGCTTGATAAAACAACGTTTTCCTGCCATGTTTGAGAACAACTTGTTCTGCCATGTCTCCGGAAACAAGGTTTTATGAACATATTTTGCATGCACATAAATATTCAGTGTGTTTGAAGGTCTCTTATGAACTAGTCTTTTTTTTCTTCGGTCGAGAGGTGGCATTATTAGTCTAGAATACATCAACCAGATATGCTTATTTAGTGGCTGTAGTCTTTTATCGACTTAGTTTCGGTCCTACTTAACCTACTCGGTTGTTGATGTTTTTTGCTATTCCCTTTCGATTCATGATAATTGCGCAAATGAAGTGCAAGTTAACCTTTGAAAAATTTCTATATCAAGTTGAGTTTTCTTACCCTTCCTAGAGATTGTTGCAAGCTAAAGCTTATCGTGTGACACTTCGATTTGTCTTCTTGGCTATCCTCATCTTTCACTTTGAGCAATTTCTACCAACCATTGTGTTCAAGGATTGTTTATTGCCCTATGAGGCCATATGTCACCATTTCTCATCATATTTTGCAGGAAATATTGGGTGAAGTGTGATGTTGAACGAACAGAACAAAGAAATGAAGATCCTTGAGCAATGAAAATCTTTCTTGGATGGTGCTAATAATGCAAAGATTCAGTTTTTATGTAACCTTGACTAGATTATGATCATTTGATGTTGTTGTGAACCTTTGTCGTATTGCAAAGATTAACTTTTTACAAAGTCTCATGTTTAAGTTATATGTATTGGCATGGTTCAGTTTAATGCAAAACATTGCCATGTGTGAACAAACGAGCTGTCAATGTTGGTGTTGGTACAGATTTGTTCATACTATTTATTCCTAGCACAAAGGCTAGTGCGTTGGTGCTGGTATAGTTTCATGCTCATTTTGGTTCTGGTACAGATTTGACCTCAAAATCCTAGTGACAGCCAAACATGAAATTTGGATTTGGAATCTAGATTCAGCCAAATGAAATCTTGATAGAGATTTCATTTCATTTCATTTCAGCCAAATGAAATGAAATCAGGGGAGCCAAACGAGCTGTTACTGAAATTAGATGGAATCCGTCGTACACATAGCACTGCTCCTCAATGGCCACCGATTAATTTAACAGACGATGTATTTTTTATGAAAAACTATTCTGATTCCGATCATACAGCACTGCGATGCTACCTCTACTGAACACACATATAACTAAAGTTGAAGGATCACAACTATATGGTCCAACAATGCATGGTAAATCTGTTTATATTTCTGCCACAACCATGTGAAGAAAGTGTACCTTCTGACTGCTTTGTTGTACTGTGCTGATGCTGAGGGCAAAGTAGCTGAGTCAATCTATACTCACCAGCCCGTGCATTGCATTACAAACATGTACATGTTGGAACCGCCAGTCCCTCACGGCGCTCCTCCTCGCTTTCTCTGTCGCTGTCGCTCGAGCTCACCGAAAAAGAAGGGATTCAGACAAGTTCAGAGAACAGTGGACACAGGAATTTTTCCAGCGTATGTACGCTTTTTCCTTTCCTCGAGCACGAACTCGATCATGTCAACAAGCTACAGAGGGGAACCAGGGTTTTATACCCGCGAGCACCGGCCTGCACGGCCTCGCCCTGCACCCACTCGCTCACCCACTCCCCCGCGTCCTCCGCGCTCTGGCGCGTCCACGCACCGCGCCCGAACGCGATCGCCACGGCCTCCCAGCGCGCCCGACGCGATCTACCCCTCCTGATCGCTCGCTAACAGCCCGGCGTGGCCCCACGCACACACGCGCTGGCTCACGCACACACACACGCACACCTACGCACCCACACATCGCGGACCCGACGCACCCGACACGTCCGGTGCACACCCATACACGCACCAGCCGCGCCAGGAGCGACGCTGCAGTTTATTACGCCCAACACTCGCGCCCTAAGCCGCGGCTCAGAGCAGCCCGCCGTCCTCGACGTCGCCGTCGACCAGCAGTGCACGCTCCGGTGCCGGTGCCTTCTTCCACTGCGGGCAGTCACGCTTGAAGTGACCCCGCTCGCCGCACTTGTAGCACAGGCCCTTCCAGTTGCTACCGAAGCCCGACGCCTCGCTACGCGCCTCGTCGTCGTCCCGAGCTCCGCCGCGCTGTCGCTCCCGTGCCCGCCACTGTGCCGCCGTGAACATGAGAGCGTCGTCCGCTCGACCGCCGTCTGCCTGTCCACGCCGTCGGAGCCGTTGGTTGAACGCCTTCAGCCGCCCGAGTGCTTCCTCAAACGGCATCGTCGACACGTCGCAAAACTGCTCGATCCCGGCCATCGCCGCGTACAAGCGGTCCGGCACGGAGTCGAGCAGCTTCTTCACCAACGCGGCGTCCTCCAGCGTCGAGCCGAGCGCCGCGTAGCGAGCCGCCATGCCACCGAGCTTGCCGGCGAACTCATCCAGCGTGTCGCCGCTCGCCATGCGCAGGAGCTCGAACTCCGCGCGCAAGGTGCCCAGCCGCGCCGCCCGCACGCGGTCCGCACCAACGAACCGCGCCTTCAGAGCAGCCCACACCTCCGCGGCAGTCTTCTTCGCCGCCACCTGCAGCAGCAGGTCCTCTGCAAGCGCGCCAAGCAGATACGCCCGCGCCGGCTTGTCCTTTTTCGCGATCACAGCCGCCTCCGCGTCCTCCGGCACGACCACCGCCTCCCACAGCCCGGCCGCGTCGAGATTCGCCTCCACCTTGATCGACCACGCCGTGTAGTTGTCGCCGGTGAGCAGTGGCACCGACTGCGGTAGCGATCCGCCGGCGTACGGGACAATCGACATCGCCGGCGCGCCCTGAGCTGAACCTGGCTCTGATGCCAATTGTTGGAACCGCCAGTCCCTCACGGCGCTGCTCCTCGCTCTCTCTGTCGCCGTCGCTCGAGCACACCGAAGAAGAAGGGATTCAGAGAAGTTCAGAGAACAGTGGACACGGGAATTTTTCCAGCGCACGTACGCTTTTTTCTTTCCTCGAGCATGAACTCGATCATGTCAACAAGCTACAGAGGGGAACCAGGGTTTTATACCCGCGAGCACCGGCCTGCACGGCCTCGCCCTGCACCCACTCGCTCACCCACTCCCCCACGTCCTCCGCGCTCTGGCCGCGTCCACGCACCGCGCCCGAACGCGATCGCCACGGCCTCCCAGCACGCCCGACGCGATCTACCCCTCCTGATCGCTCGCTAACAGCCCGGCGTGGCCCTGCACACACACGCGCTGGCTCACGCATGCACACACGCACACCTACGCACCCACACATCGCGGACCCGATGCGCCCGACACGTCTGGTGCGCGCCCATACACGCACCAGCCGCGCCAGGAGCGACGCCACGGTTTATTACGCCCAACACTACACACTTCCCAAGTCGAGGATGCAAACATTCATGATGCACCAAAACCATGTATGCAAGGTGCAGCTAGATGTTAAGGGTAGGAATTAGTCTTGGATAAATATTTGAAGAAATAATCACACAATAACTCTTCTGCAGAGATGGTAGTCAGTTCTCATAAGCAATAACCTAATACTCCATATGATGTCTGCAAAAAGTTCGGAACCGGAAAAAAAAGTAAGCATTTCATCTAAATATTAAACTTAGAAATCAAAATTTTGTTGGCAATGTAAACAGTTCCAAATTTTGAATCGCTCAGCTGATCATGACAAACTCATGGTAAGCTCAATCCTAATTAATACATTTTTTTGCGGGAAAATCCTAATTAATACTTGACCATGGCACACAAAAGCAAACAGTTGGTTACTCCTTCTGTAAAAAAGCTGATCTTCAGCTGATGTACAATTGTTCCCTCCTCTTAATGCAATGGCAGAGCTCCTGCTGGTTTGGTTCAAAAAAAAAAGAATGTATGAATACTTTTGAAGGCTAAACTGTATTGCTCTTAAACAAATCATACATAAAAAATCTTTGAAATATTCCTTTATTTGAAAAGCATAGCATTTTTCATAGCATCTTAGCAACACATACAAAATCAAATTTCATGTGTCCGAAAAATCATTTTTTCTTTAGGTTACATTAAGATAAATGAACTAATCATATACTGTATTGCACTATCACGATGCACAGTGCTTGGGTAGGAGGACGTTTCTCCTACTCTGCTTGCCTAGTAAACAAATTTTGTGTATCACCTTAATGACGAAAGTAGCACTCATGGCAATTTTTTTGTCTGGCTCCAACTACATCGCAGCTGTAGAACACTTTCCGAGAGAGTGTTGTTGATAGCCAGCAACATGTTTTGCTCTCAAGATGCACCTCCTTCGGACACGATCTGCAGGTTGCCAACTGCACAAAGCTGGCCCGATCCGTTTCAACCGATTAGTAAGATGCCGTCGTACACAAAGCATCTCAATAGCAATACATGTACGTACGCAGCATGAAAATTTAGCCACCCTAGCTAATCAACATGCGGCCGGCCAGAAACGCAAATTACCCACGCACGAACTGCACATAGAAAGAGTTGGTTTAATAAATCATGAAACCTAAACGGACACTGCCTATACTCTGGCGGCGGTTCATCTCAACGAAGAGACATGGAGATGAAACCGGATGCCAGCCGGACGGTGCCGAGGATAGCATCAAGAGGGAGAGGTTTGTTCTTCTGTTTTCTTTCCGTGTCCACATCCTATGGATATCCCTTACACCTGGAAGGCTGCGCCAACAACCCATCGGGACGATCATGTTCTGTTTCTATGATATTATGTATTCTTAGCAACCTGTACGATCTGTAATCAGAAGAATTGGGTCAAGAGATGGAGTGGTACGATGGAATTTTTTTGAACCAATATATAATAGATAGATAGATAGATAGATAGATAGATAAATCAAAGCAGCTGAGGGTTAGAAATTTTGGGAAGCTTATGATGGAGGTTATCAGCTTTAGACCACACTTCATACACATCTACATAATATATTTTAAATGGTTTCGTGTAATTAGAATTGCACACTTGCATTCTTGTTGTATATTAGTTTCAGGTTAAATACTATGAGTTCGAATGAAAGTTTAAATGAAAATTAAGCACCTGAATATTAGCAAAATGAATGACTTAGGGCTCAAATTAACAAAGAATAAAACTGGAATATGATATGTTTCATGATCATTACAGGTTTTTTTTTTAGAGAGAGACATGATCATTACAGTTGTGTCCAATAGGCACCCCTTGTTTTACGTTGCTCGGGATTTATGTGCCTTCACCTTGGTGCGTACGTTATGCATGCATGCATGCATCCAGCTGCCTGCAGCTGCCTGCCCCATGTGTGTGTTTAGCGATCTCTTCCCTAGGAAAAATTAAAGAATTGCATGGGACGTACACCTCATACATAAATACTGTTCTATGTGAACTTAGGAAAACAAAACAAAAAAAAACTTAATTTAAGCAAGGAAAATCACTGTTTTATATAGGAAGGTGAAAGAAGCTAGGGAAATACCTGTTCGGATTAATCAAGAATGCGTGAGTTGTTATCTCAGCCGTAAAAAAAGTTGAGAAGGATCGATATGATCCTTGTCAAACCGTTGCGCAGATGCTCCCAAGTTAATCTGACCAGCTTCATATACCAATGTACATACAGCTGATCCTCATTGATCTATCTCGCAGAAAAAGAAGAACCTAATTGACCTGGTCAAGTAATGCTAATTTAGCCATCTTCATATGGATTGTTTGATGTTGCAGGACGTGATTACAAGCTAGTAGCCGAGCCTAATCGATCTGGATGGGATCGATGTGCTGGTGTAGTACGTGTGGATGCCGTAGCCAGGGTTGTCCATCTGAGCTCCCTCTTGCGAGCACATGGGCCGTCGAATCAGACCCGGGCTACCAATATGATGGGAAATCGATCTGCTTTTAGTATTGGGGAGGAGGTAGGATGATGTGGAGTCCTTGTTAGGATGAGCGTATGTGGGAGATGACGGCATCAGGTAGGAAACCAAGAAAAATGGGCACATGGGATCTAACTAAATCATGGTCCATCAGATTTAATGATAGCACGCACGTTATGTTTTCTTTTATTATAGGAAAAAAAGAGCAAGGGACAGATCCATTGTAATGGCAATGGTTGGTAATTATTTCATAGTTAATATAATCTAATGGCTGTAAAAATTACATCTAATAAATGAATGGTTGGATGTTTCTAATTTTTGTGGTAATTTCTAGCCTATTTATCTATTTTACGGTTAGCCCATCATTTACTTTTTATATATAAATAGATTGCTCGACAGTAATTTGTTCACCTACCGTAGAATTTGCTATCTTGAGAGAAGCCACTAGTGAAACCTATGGCCCCCAGGTCTGTCTTCCATCATATTATTTTCATATCAGTTTGCTATTTATATTACCGTTTTTTTTTTGCAATCTTTATTTTCCAATATATATCATAAAAATACCAAAAATATTTATCTTATTATCTTTGTCAGATCCCACTTTCGTAAGTGACCGTGAAGGGGTTGACAACCCCTTTATCGCGTTGGTTGCGAGGTTCTTGTTTGTTTGTGCAGGTACTAGGTGACTTGTGTGTTACCTCCTACTGGATTGATACCTTGGTTCTCAAAAACTGAGGGAAATACTTACGCTACGGTGCCGCATCACCGTTTCCTCTTCAAGGGAAAACCAACGCATGCTCAAAGAGGTAGCAGGCCGCCCCAACCCTAGTCCAATTCGGTTTGGGCTTGGGGGGGGGGCGCTACCACCTGGCCGCCGCCTCCTCTCTCCACTAGGGCCCATGAAGGCCCATTAACTCCCGGGGGGGTTCCGATAACCCCCGGTACTCCAGAAAAATGTCCGAACCTATCCGGAACCATTCCGGTGTCCAAACATAACTGAGAGAGTCCTGGATTAGGGGGTCTCCGGACAGCCGGACTATATCCTTTGGTCGGACTGTTGGACTATGAAGATACAAGATTGAAGACTTTGTCCCGTGTCCGGATGGGACTCTCCTTGGCGTGGAAGGAAAGCCAGGCAATACGGATATGTAGATCTCCTCCCTTGTAACCGACTCTGTGTAACCCTAGCCCCCCCCCCCCGGTGTCTATATAAACCGGAGGGTTTAGTCCGTAGGACAACATACAATCATACCATAGGCTAGCTTCTAGGGTTTAGCCTCTACGATCTCGTGGTAGATCAACTCTTGTAATACTCATATCATCAAGAACAATCAAGCAGGACGTAGACCCGAACCTGGGTAAACATCGTGTCCCCTGCCTCCTGTTACCATCCGCCTTAGACGCACAGTTCGGGACCCCCTACCCGAGATCCGCCGGTTTTGACACCGACATTGGTGCTTTCATTGAGAGTTCCACTGTGCCATCACCGTAAGGCTTGATGGTTCCTTCGATCATCGGTAATGATGCGGTCCAGGGTGAGGTTTTCCTCCCCCGACAGATCTTCGTATTCGGCGGCTTCGCACTGCGGGCCATTTTCGCTTGGCCATCTGGAGCAGATCGAGAGCTATGCCCCTGGCCATCATGTCAGGTTCGGAAACTTAAACTACACTGCCGACATCCGCGGAGACTTGATCTTTGACGGATTCAAGCCCATGTTAGGTGCGCCGCACAGTCACGACGAGCATGACGTAACTCTGCCGTCGGACAATATTCGGGAGATCGCATCTGCAACTACTCCGGCCGTCAATCCGGAGCAAATCACGCCATCCGAAAGCGGAGGGATAGACCCCGTCATGGAGGCCGCACTCTCAGTGGCGATAGACCTGGATACTGACTTCACCCCTTACGAGAGCCGTGTCGCCAAACCACTGGATTCACCTCCGGCCACGGACTCCGAGCCGCTTACATCCGTGCCCGTCGAATCCGACTGGGCGCCGATCATGGAGTTCACCTCCGCGGATATCTTTCAGCACTCGCCTTTCGGTGATGTGCTAAATTCATTAAGGTCTCTTTCTCTGTTAGGAGAACCTTGGCCGAACTATGTCCGGCTAGAATGGGATGCGGACAACGAAGAAATTCGCTGCCCACCCACCACCCACTTAGTAGCCACTGTCGACGATTTAACCGAGATGCTCGACTTCGACTCAGAAGACATCGACGGTATGGACGACGATGCAGGAGACGAGCAGGAACCACCGCCCATAGGGCGCTGGACCGCTACCTCATCATATGATATATACATGGTGGACACCCCCAAAGAAGGCAATGGCGACGAGACAGCGGAGGATGACCCCTCCAAGAAGCAACCCAAGCGCCGACGCCAGCGGCGCCGCTCTAAGTCCCGCCACAACAAAAGTAGTGATACTGGCACAGGAGACAATAACACTCCGGATAGTGCCGAAGACAACCACAATCCCCTCCAGCACGATGTAGAGCCGGAGGATGAACAAGCTAGCCCTCCAGAGCAGGCATCAGATGGAGAACCGGAGGAGGACAATTACATGCCTCTCTCCGAAGACGAGGTAAGCCTCGGCGACGAAGAATTTATCGTGCCAGAGGATCCCGTCGAGCAGGAGCGCTTCAAGCACCGGCTTATGGCCACAGCAAATAGCCTGAAGAAAAAGCAACAACAACTTCAAGCTGATCAAGACTTGCTAGCAGATAGATGGACCGAAGTCCTTGCGGCCGAGGAATACGAACTCGACCGCCCCTCCAAGAGTTACCCAAAACGCAGGTTGCTACCTCACCTCAAGAAGGAAGCATTGAAACCTCCATCGCCGGTGTACGATGCGGCTGACCGGCCACCGCATGGCCAAGCCAGAGAGGCATTTCAGCCTGAAGTTCAGCCTGCACCCCGCCGCCACTCAATCAAAAATACCAAGGCCCGGGGCAACACACGGGACCTGCGAGATGTATTGGACAGTAAGGCAAAACTCGCAAGGTCAATATACGGGTCACGGGCGTGTGCGCCAACGCAGGACGATGATCGTCACGCCGGATACACCAAAGGTAAATCCGGCCGGGCGGAATACAGCAGCCAAGACTCATATGAACTGCGTCGTGATATAGCCCGGCATAGAGGCGCCTCACACCCCCTATGCTTCACTGATGAAGTTATGGATCACGAATTCCCGGAGGTATTTAAACCCGTAAATATCGAATCGTATGATGGTACAACAGATCCCACTGTATGGATTGAGGATTTCCTCCTTCACATCCACATGGCTCGCGGTGATGATCTACATGCCATCAAGTACCTCCCACTAAAACTCAAAGGACCAGCTCGGCATTGGCTGAATAGCTTGCCAGCAGACTCCATCGGCAGTTGGGAGGATTTGGAAGACACATTCCTTGACAACTTCCAGGGCACTTATGTGTGACCACCAGATGCTGATGACTTGAGCCATATAACTCAGCAGCCAGGGGAATCCGCCAGGCAATTCTGGACATGGTTCCTGACTAACAAAAACCAAATTATCGATTGTCCGGATGCAGAGGCCCTAGCGGCATTCAAGCATAACATCCGTGACGAGTGGCTTGCCCGCCACCTTGTCCAGGAGAAGCCGAAGTCTATGGCAGCCCTCATGACACTCATGACCCGCTTTTGCGTGGGCGAGGATAGCTGGCTGGCTCGCAGCAACAGCACATCGAGGAATCCGGGCACTTCGGATACCAAAGATGCCAACAGCAGACAACGTCGTAACAGACCAAAGCGCCGCAATAACAGCGGTAACACCGAGGATACGACAGTCAATGCCGGATTCAAAGGCTCTAGATCCGGTCAGTGGAAAAAGCCATTTAAAAGAAGTACTTCGGCTCCGTCCAGTTTGGATCGCATACTGGATCGCTCGTGTCAAATCCACGGCACCCCCGACAAGCCAGCCAATCACACCAACAGAGAATGCTGGGTGTTCAAGCAGGCCAGCAAGTTAAATGCCGAAAACAAGGACAAGGGGCTGCATAGCGATGACGAGGAGGAGCCTCGGCCATCGAACACGGGAGGACAAAGGGGTCCCCCCCCCACAAGTGAAGACGGTGAACATGATATACGCAACTCACATTCCCAAGAGGGAGCAGAAGCGTGCACTAAGGGACGTCTATGCGATGGAGCCCATCGCCCCAAAGTTCAACCCATGGTCCGCTTGTCCGATCACCTTTGATCGCAAGGACCACCCCACTAGTATCCGTCATGGCGGATCCGCCGCACTGGTCTTAGACCCCATCATAGACGGATTTCACCTCACTCGAGTCCTTATGGACGGCGGCAGCAGCCTGAACCTGCTCTATCAGGATATAGTGCAAAAAATGGGTATCGATCCCTCGAGGATCAAACCCACCAACACCACCTTTAAAGGTGTCATCCCAGGCATAGAGGCCCATTGCACGGGCTCAATCACACTGGAAGTGGTCTTCGGATCACTGGACAACTTCCGAAGCGAGGAGTTAATCTTCGACATCATCCCGTTTTGCAGTGGCTATCACGGACTGCTCGGACGAACTGCATTTGCAAAATTCAATGCAGTGCCGCATTACGCATACCTCAAGCTCAAGATGTCAGGACCTCGGGGGGTCATAACAGTAAATGGAAACATAAAACGCTCGCTCCGCACAGAAGAGCACACTGCGGCCCTCGCAGCAGAAGCACAAAGCAGCCTTTTAAGGCAAATCACTAATTCGGCAATACAACCCCCGGACACCTTCAAGCGAGTCTAGAGTAAACTGCAACAGGATTGCCTGGCACGTTCAGAGCTCGCCTAGCAATTCGGGGCCCGTCCCAGTCCTAGTCAAGCGACGAAATCCGTGCCGCGCGTACATAATTACACACTGAAAGTACCATGGACACAGGCGGGGGCACGATCAGGGCACGTCCCGCAATGCGGCTTAACCGCCCTAGGGGCTGTATACCTTTACCATTTCTTTTCTCTTTCAGGGTCTAACTCTCTGGGATCCCTTTCCGGCGGTACGATTGCCAGACACATTACGGGAAGGAACAACCAAGGCGGCAAGAAGCCAAGATGTACATGGGAACCCCCAGGTGGTCTCTACTAATAATTGATATCCCGCTTTCTACAATCCATACGCAGCTTGCCCTTGGATAGGACATTTTGAGTAGTCCTACTTTCTGCTTATTGCACTACTTGTACCAGTATGCTTCGACGTATTATTTAAATACCAATGCATAGCATTAGTCTATTATTGCATTATTCATCTTTTTTTCTATTTTATGTTCATTTACGACAATCCGTACCCATACATTTGGGTACGGTTAGTACGCCAGGGGCTTTTGTTTACCCCATAATACGGCGCGAGAAGTCCAAACACTTTCGACAGTGCGGCACCCCGAACTTATAGCATTATATGCATCAGCTCCGAATCATGTCTTGGGTCAATAGTTGGGTTTGCCCGGCTCCCATGCTTTGGTACCTTACGTTCCGCTATATCGGCTAAGGTAGCGGTGGGAGAACTACTGCGACTGTGTCCCGGTTCTTCCGGACGAGCACCTCAGTAGAGAAATCCGAAAACTGACGATAAGGCAAGAGACTGGTCGCTGTTCGAGAGGTCTCAAGTCCTTAAATACTTTTTCCGCTTCGGGCGAGGAGTCGGCCTTGTCCGGCTTAGGCGTGTATAGCGCCCCAAATTCGGCCTTCCGTATACTAGGGGCTTCGCCAAAATTTAAAATTGTAGACTTCTATGGCTAAGTGAGAGTGATAAAGCCTTATAGTCCGATTTCCTGGTTCGTTGCACTGAACACCTCCCTTGAAGGACCCAAAATTGGGGTAAAGAGTGCTCAGGTTTATCCCGAACACCCTAGTACTAGTTACATGGGGGCAGAAGCCGACGACTGGCCAACTCTCAGATTTTATAAACGACCGCACAGAAGGTAATATTTTAAATTAAAAAAGCATCGCATGGCGCAAATGAATTCGTTTCATATTAGAGGATCACATGAGCATGTTCATTCAAAAATTACATCCCTGGCACATTCATCCGCCACAAGGCGGGAACCCTTCAGGACACTCTCATAATACATTTCGGGGCAGCGATGCTCCTTGCCCTCCGGCGGCCCCTTCTTCACCAGCTGCACGGCGTCCAGCTTTGCCCAGTGCACCTTCGCCCGGGCAAAAGCCCTACGCGCGCCCTCGATGCAGACGGACCCTTTATAACTTCAAGCCGTGGGCAGGCATCCACAATCCGCCTCACCAGACCGAAGTAGCTGTCGGGCAGGGGCTTGCCAGGCCACATCTGGACTATAAGGCCCCTCATGGCCTGTTCGGCCGCCTTGTGAAGCTCGACCAATTGCTTCAGCTGGTCGCTCAAGGGCACGGGGTGTTCGGTCCCAATATACTAAGACCAGAACAACTTCTCCATCGAGCTTCCCTCCTGAGCTCGGTAAAACTCCGCGGCATCCAATACACTGCGGGGAAGATCTGTGAATGCCCCCGAAGAGCTCCGAAGTCGGGTAAGTAAAAGGAAAGTTTCCTCCACATGCCTGCTTTGCATAATGAATGCCTTACTCGCTGCTATCTTCTTCCCCGCATCAATCTCCTGGAGGGCCTTGTGGGCTTCAGCCTTGGCGCTCCGGACGCTTTCAAGCGCCTGCGCAAGCTCGGACTCTCGCGTCTTAGAGTCAAGCTCCAAGGACTCGTGCTTTTTTGCGAGAGCCTCGAGCTCTTGCTGCACCTCGCCTACTCGGGCTTCTTGCTTCTCCCGCTCAATGCGCTCCTTGGCCGCTTTGTCTTCGGCCTCGGACAGCGCCTTCTTCAGGGCTACCACTTCGGTCGTGGCCCCTGGCAAATTCATGATGATCCTATTACTTTACACCCGAACTTCTTTTTTATATATAGACAAGGTATTGCTTACCTTTGCTCTCCTCGAGCTGCCTCTTGGTAAGGCCGAGCTCATTCTCGGACCGCTCCAGGTCCTGCTTCACTGCAGAGACCTCCGCAGTACGTGCGACAGCGGCCAGCAGTGAAGCCTGCACATACACATAGATATATTCTGATTAGACTCCTGAGTCATCATTTGATCCTCTATTCGGCCTTTCTACTCGAACACCGAACAGAGCATCAGGGGCTACTATCTATGCGGTAATATTTTCTGATATTTTGATTGCTTACCTCAAAGCCTGTTAGGAGGCTAGCGCAAGCTTCAGTCAGTCCGTTTTTGGCGGACTAAACTTTCTCGATCACCGCACTCATGATAGTGTGGTGCTCTTCGTTGATGGAAGCGCCGCGAAGCGCTTCCAGCAAGATGTCCGGTGCCTCTGGATATACAGAGGACACCGGCACGGGCTTGCCCCCCTTAACGGGGGGTCGCCCGCCGGAGTCCGGAACCACCGAAGATTCCGGTGTAGTGTTCGGCTAGGGGCCGAACCTGGAGCCCATGGGAGTCCTGCTCCCTTTGCACCCAGGGTCCGGAAGGTCGCCTCGAGGCGCCCCCAGGACTACCTCCCCTTGGCTCGGTGCCTTTTGAGACAACACCTCGGCGTTGTCCGTAGGGCGAGGGGTGGAGGCGGTTGGAAGAGAACCGCTGTTCATATCCGACAAGTCCAATGAGCCGCTCGACGAAGATACGTCGAGATGAGCTCGGGGCGGAGTGCATAACCATGTTCGGCATGAGGAGAAGCAGTGCAATAAAACATACCATGAATTACTATGGTGTCCGAATACTTACGATTTCGCCAGGGGCTTGACCCTGGGTAGCCACTCGTCGCCGCTGTAGGCGGCCGTCGTGGAGTAGTCCGGAGGGAGGGTCCTTCCCTTCTTGGACCCTTCGGCCTCCCCGGTTGGGTTGGCCTTCCTTTTCTTGTCTCCCCTGGCTGGGGGGAGAACTTTCCTCCTCCTCCTCCTCGTTTTCATGGGAGGAGTGCATGTCGGAGTCATCGGACGATGAGTCCGGTACAACCTTGTGCCGGAGACCCTTTCGGGTCCCCGTGGCCTTCTTCTTGGCCTTCTTTGCCGGCACCTCGTAAGGTGCCGGAGCCAGCATCTCCGTTAGGAGAGCATCTGCCGGTCTTTAGGCAGGGGGGCTGGGCAATTGAGCTCCTCTGCTGTCTTTATCCAGTCCTGTTAATGACATGTAAGCTTAGATCCTGCACATGATTTAACTGGGGCAAACAAATACCCTGTGAGATATCGAAACTTACCGGATTGGCATGGCGCTTTGCGCTGAGTCCGCGGTCCTCGGTGAGGGAAGGAGGTATCTCGGCGCCCTTGAACAGCACCCTCCAGACGTCCTTGTGCGTCGTGTCGTAGAGCTCTCGCAGCGTCTGGTGCTTGGCTGGGTCGAACTCCCACAAATTGAATGCCCGTCATTGACACGGGAGAATCCGGCGGAAGAGCATAACCTGGAACACGTTGACGAGCTTGATTTTCTTGCTCATCATGTTCCTGATGCAAGTCTGGAGTCCAGTCAGCTCTACAGAAGAACCCCAGGACAGGCCCTTCTCTTCTCTTTCCAGGAAGTGAGCTGCGTGGAGATTCCGGATCAAAACTTGGGGGCCGCCGCCCAGTTGGTGTCACGCGGCTCGGTGATGTAGAACCACCCCGATTGCCACCCCTTTATGGTCTCCACATAGGAGCCTTCGAGCCAGTTGACATTAGGCATCTTGCCCACCATGGCGCCTCCGCACTCCGCTTGCTGGCCAACCACCACCTTCGGTTTGACATTGAAGGTCTTCAGCCACAGGCCGAAATGGGGCTTGATGCGGAGGAAGGCCTCGCACACGATGATAAACGCCGAGATGTTGAGGATGAAATTGGGGGCCAGATCATGAAAATCCAGCCCGTAGTAGAACATGAGCCCATGGACAAACGGGTGGAGAGGAAATCCCAGTCCGCGGACAAAGTGGGTAAGAAAAACTACCCTCTCATGGGGTTCGGGTGTTGGGATAATCTGCCCTGCATCTGGTAGCCGGTGCGCGATATCCGCGGCCAGATATCCGGCTTCCTGTAACTTTATGATGTTCTCCTCCGTGAGGAGGAGACCATCCACTTGCCTCCTGCTCCGAACATGCTTGGAGTGGTTTGAGAAGAAGAACGCGAGCTTGGGCGCTGGAGCTTGAGTGTGCGGGAATGGGTAAGCAAGGAGGAAGAAGGCGTGGGTGAAAAGAGTGAATCTTTGTCCCTTTATAAGGGCGGAGGAGGCGATGCGCCTCCCCACTTGGCTGGTAAAATCGCTTATTCCCCAAGTGCCGTAATTGATGGCGCGGTTGGGTTACCCACGTCCGTATTGATGAGAATCCCATAATAAGGGGAACACGATCTCTGCTTTGACAAGACGTGTCAAGAAAACCGCCTCGCGATATGTGCAGTGCTGGTTGAGAAAAATGGTTCGAATAATGACCGGGCCATGGCATGATGTCATGCTATCAAAACGTGTCAGCGGATTAGATTTGTGGAAATATTATTCTCTCTACGGTGGTATGTGGAACTTGTTTTGCAGAGTCGGACACTATCCTTGTGTTCAAAATCTTCCATGGAGTATTCAGAGGAGGAACCCGCCTTGCAATGCCGAAGACAATACTGCGTGCCGGACTCATCGTCATTGAAGCCTGGTTCAGGTGCTACTGGGGGAGTCCTGGATTCGGGGGTCTCCGGACAGCCGGACTATATCCTTTGGCCGGACTGTTGGACTATGAAGAAACAAGATTGAAGACTTCGTCCCGTGTCTGGATGGGACTCTCCTTGGCGTGGAAGGCAAGCTAGGCAGTACGGATATGTAGATCTCCTCCCTTGTAACCAACTCTGTGTAACTCTAGCCCCCCCGGTGTCTATATAAACCGGAGGGTTTAGTCCGTAGGACAAGATACAATCATACCATAGGCTAGCTTCTAGGGTTTAGCCTCTACGATCTTGTGGTAGATCAACTCTTGTAATACTCATATCATCAAGAACAATCAAGCAGGACGTAGGGTATTACCTCCATCAAGAGGGCCCGAACCTGGGTAAACATCGTGTCCCCTGCCTCCTGTTACCATCCGCCTTAGACGCATAGTTCGGGACCCCCTACCCGAGATCTGCCGGTTTTGACACCGACAATAACCTTCTAATATATCAATCTTTATGTCTCGACCATTTCGAGCCTCATCATCATGTCCATGATCTCATCCAGGACTCCGAACAAACTACGGTTCATCAAATCACATAACTCATAATAAAAATCATCATCGAACGTTAAGCGTGCGGACCCTACGGGTTTGAGAACTATGTAGACATGACCGAGACACATCTCCGGTCAATAACCAATAGCGGAACCTGGATTCTCATATTGGTTCCTACATATTCTACGAAGATATTTATCGGTCAAACCACACAACAACATACGTTGTTCCCTTTGTCATCGATATGTTACTTGCCCAAGATTCGATCGTCGGTATCATCATACCTAGTTCAGTCTCGTTACCGGCAAGTCTCTTTACTCGTTCCGTAATGCATCATCCAGCAACTAACTCATTAGTCACATTTCTTGCAAGGCTCATAGTGATGTGCATTACCAAGAGGGCCCAGAGATACCACTCCGATACACGGAGTGACAAATCCTAATCTTGATCTATGCCAACTCAACTAAAACCATCGGAGACACATATAGAGCATCTTTATAATCACCCAGTTACATTGTGACGTTTGATAGCACACAAGGTGTTCCTCCGGTATTCGGGAGTTGCATAATCTCATAGTCAGAGGAACATGTATAAGTCATGAAGAAGGCAATATCAATAAAACTAAACGATCATAATGCTAAGCTAACGCATGGGTCTTGTACATCACATCTTTCTCTAATGATGTGATCCCGTCCATCAAATGACAACACATGTCTATGGCTAGGAAACTTAACCATCTTTGATTAATGAGCTAGTCAAGTAGAGGCATACTAGGGACACTCTGTTTGTCTATGTATTCACACATGTACTAAGTTTCGGTTAATACAATTCTAGCATGAATAATAAACATTTATCATGATATAAGGAAATATAAATAACAAATTTATTATTGCCTCTAGGGCATATTTCCTTCATATATAATGATTATTGCCTGGATATTGCCATGATTATTTGAAGTTCTATCATTTGCCCAACAGTAATTCGTTTACCCACCATTTGCTATTTTTCTCGAGAGAAGCCACTAGTGAAATCTACGGCCCTCGGGTCTCTTCTTTATTATATTTGCCTTTGCGATCTATTTTTATTTGCTTTTATTTTCAGATCTATTAAACCAAAAATATAAAAATACCTTGCTACACTTTATTTTGTTTGGCGTTCGATCTATCAATTTATTACAACTTTCTCCTGTCCACGTGCCAATTTCTGGCACTGTTAACCGAAAGGGATTGACAACCCCTTTAATACACTGGGTTGCGAGTATTTGTTATTTGTGTGCAGGTGCCGTTCACGTAGTGTTGCGTGGTTCTCCTACTGGTTCGATAACCTTGGTCTCATCACTGAGGGAAATACCTACGTTGTTGTGATGCATCAACCCTTCCTCTTTGGGAAATACTGACGTAGTCCTAGCAGACATCATGGGCTTCTACGCCTGGGATCACCCTTTTAAAGGTGGTGTTATTGGGTTTGATTCTTGATGGGTCGATACCCATTTTCCTCATTGTGTCTGAATAAATCAAATTGAGGCTACTACCTCCATCCATAAGGACTCTAGTGAGGTGGTATCCAACAATGATAGGATCGAGGACCAAGGCTGCCGATCCTCCATGATGGATGCTGTTCGGATGGTCCCTACAGTCGAAAGTGATGAGGCAAGCCGACCATGGGTTGAATTTTGGGGCTACAGGCTCTACAACGTAGACGTCCCAAAGTGTGCATTTCCTCTCCTTCTTGGGTATATGAGTGGCGTAGATCATATTCACCATCTTTACCTCATGGGGAATTGTTTCTGGCCTGCATTTTCTCGGCCTGCGAGGTTCCTCATCGTCCTCGCTGCGGGCGCTTTTGCCTGTGTCATCGGTCGTGAGCTTGACAGACTGCTTGATCACCCAACAGTTATGGCTGGTGTGGTTGGCGGGCTTGTCAGCGGTGTCATGGATCTGGTAGGGCCTATCCAAGATTATGTCCAATGTGGTTGGATCGGAATGTCTTGGTCTCAACACATGAGTAGGTGGTTCTCTCTCAGAAAATGAATGCTGGAAGTGTAGGAACGTTCTGATGGCTCTCTCCATGAATGGAGGAAGGGTGGCGGGGTATATATAGCCTCCACACAAAATCTAACCGTTACACACAATTTACCAAACTCGGTGAGACCGAATAGTGAAACTCAGTCAGACCAATTTAGTTCAAAATGTGAACGTTAGGATTTTTGGTGGGACCGACATGTCAACTCGATGGGACTAATTTCATTAGGGTTAGGGCATAGCGTAATCTCGGTGAGACCGATCACATGAACTCGGTGAGACCGATTTCTGTAATAGGAAAACAGAGAGTTGGTCATGCAAACTCGGTGGGACCGATAGCTCATTTCAGTGAGACTAAAACGTTACGAAGGGAAACAGAGAGTTTGCAATCCCATCTCGGTGAGACCGAGATCCCTATCAGTGAGACCGAACTGATTAGGGTTTCTGGCTATGGCTATGTCAAATGAACCCAGTGGCGTCGGATAGATCAAATCGGTGGGGTCGGGTATGACTTTTGGTTTGGGACATATGTGGAAATGAGAAAGTGGTTGAGGGCTTTTGGAGCATATCACTAAGCATTTTGAGCAAGCAAATCATGAAGCAACACCTCATCCCCTTTTAATAGTATTGGCTTTTCCTATGGACTCAATGTGATCTTGGATCACTAAAATGAAAATGTAGAGTCTTGATCTTGAGCCAATATGTGTCCTTAGCATTTTGAGGGGTCCACATCTCTAGTCCATGCCATGCCAATCATTGAACTGTCTGAAATGATCATCTTGAAAGAGTATTAGTTCAATGAGCTATATGTTGTTAAGAATTACCAAAACCACCCAGGGATTAGTTTCACTTTTAGTCTCCCCCTTTTTGGTAATTGATGACAGCATATAGATCAAAGCTTCGACAAATGGTAATAAGAATGAAATACATCGTCGCTTTGAGAAGTAGTCCCTCCGTTCCGAATTACTTTTCGCAGGTATAGATCTATCTAGATGTATTTTAGTTCTAGATACATCCATTTCTGCGACGAGTAATTTGGAACGGAGGGAGTATGTGATAAGCAAGAGCTCCCCCTAAATTTGTGCATTATTTAAAATTGATTTTGAATGCAAATGCACAATGGATTAGGATCATGGGTTACTCTTCCATGTCACATACATCTTGGTGGAGCGCTCAAAATGATAGTATATGAAATATGCACTCATCACCAAGACAAAGTGAATGATCATACAAGAGAAATAGATAATATCATCATCCAAGCACAAACATTAAAGTATGATATGATCAAACACATGACCATACAAGTATCTCACACACACATAGATTATCATCCAAGCAAGCAAACAAATAAGTATCAACAAGTAGCAAAATAGATAGCAAAGCTCTCTCTCTCTCTCTCTCTCGAAGCCTATGATCTATACACTTCCTCCCCCTTTGGCAACAAGTTACCAAAAAGCTTGAAAATGCATAGTGCTATGCGGCTCTCTAAGCTTGATCTTTGGGAGGTGGCGTGGAGAGGACTCCTAGGACAAATGCATCTGTTGAGGTTGTTGGAGCTGGTGGAGTTGCAACCGGAGGAACAAATAAAGATGTGGCTACAGGTGCTGACGTAGTAGCTCGAGTATCTGTCACTGGCACTGCTGCAGACCTCTATGCCGTAGGCACTCTCTGAAAAGCTTCAGTGGTAGCTTTCCCTTTCCTCTCTTCAACTTCATCCTGGTGCCGCTCAATAGTTGTTTGCATCTCTGTGACCTTCAAGTCTAGATCATAGAACTTTGTTTCAATGATCCTCTCAAGACTATGTTGATTCTGAGTCAGGGTGGCCAATCCTTTCTCAATCCTCAAAGTGGCTTGAATAAGATATCCAAGTTGATCTTTTTTTGACTTGAGGAAAACTTGTGAAGCCTCCTCAGCACTTGGCATCTTGGCTGCCTTCTCTGCTTTTGCTTTCTCCATCTTCTCTTGAGCTTCTACTGATGTAGGATCTTCAACATCCATGACAACTATGTTGTCCTCAAAGTTAGGCCTCAAGGGAAGGTGTTCTTTGGCAAACAAGTATGTGCCTGTGCCCATCTTGGAGTTGATGAACATCTGGATGTGTGGAGAATACCCACATGATCTCTTTTGGTCAGCAGTCGTTCTCTTGATGGTGTCAACAATCAAACTCATCACTTTAAATTTTTGTGTGCCTCAAAATGGTGTTCACATATATTCATGAAAACATAATAGGTTCAGATCTGAAATCATGGCACTCGGGCCCTAGTGACAAGCATTAAGCATAGCAAAGTCATAGCAACATCAATGTCAGAACATAGTGGATACTAGGGATCAAACCCTAACAAAACTAACTCGATTACATGATAAATCTCATCCAACCCATCACCGTCTAGCAAGCCTACGATGGAATTACTCACACACGGCGGTGAGCATCATGAAATTGGTGATGGAGGAAGATTAATAATGACGATGGCGACGGATTCCCCTCTTCGAAGCCCCGAACAGACTCCAAATCAGCCCTCCCGAGAGAGCTATGGCTTGGTAGCGGCTATGTATCGTAAAACGCGATGAATCCTTCTCCTCTATTTTTCTCTCCCGGAACACGAATATATGGAGTTGGAGTTGAGGTCGGTGGATCTCCAGGGGGCCCACGAGGCAGGGGGCGCGCCCAGGGGGCAGGCGCCCCCACCCTCATGGCTAGGGTGTGGCCCCCTGGCCTTGATTCTTTGCCAGTATTTTTTATTATTTCCAAAAATAATCTCTGTGGAGTCTCAGGTCATTCCGAGAACTTTTGTTTCTCCACATAAATAACAGCATGACAATTCTGCTGAAAACAGCATCAGTCCGGGTTAGTTCCATTCAAATCATGCAAGTTAGAGTCCAAAACAAGGGCAAAGTGTTTGGAAAAGTAGATACGATGGAGACGTATCAACTCCCCCAAGCTTAAACCTTTGCTTGTCCTCAAGAAATTCAGTTGACAAACTGAAAGTGATAAAGAAAAACTTTTACAAACTCTATTTGCTCTCATTGTTGTAAATATGTAAAGCCGGCATTCAAGTTTTCAGCAAAGATTATGAACTAACCATATTCACAATAACTCTTAGGTCTCATGTTTACTCATATCAATGACATAATCAACTAGCGAGCAATAATAATAAATCTCGGATGACAACACTTTCTCAAAACAATCATAATATGATATAACAAGATGGTATCTCGCTAGCCCTTTCTGAGACCGCAAAACATAAATGTAGAGCACCTTTAAAGATCAAGGACTGACTAGACATTGTAATTCATGGTAAAAGAGATCCAGTCAAGTCATACTCAATGTAAACTAACAGTAATGAATGCAAATGACAGTGGTGCTCTCCAACTGGTGCTTTTTAATAAGAGGAAGACGAATCAACATCAAAGTAAATAGATAGGCCCTTCGCAGAGGGAAGCAGGGATTTGTAGAGGTGCCAGAGCTCGATTTTGAAATAGAGGTGAATAATATTTTGAGCGGTATACTTTTATTGTCAACATAACAACCAAGAGATGGCGATATCTTCCATGCTACACACATTATAGGCGGTTCCCAAACAGAATGGTAAAGTTTATACTCCCCCTCCACCAACAAGCATCAATCCATGGCTTGCTCGAAACAACGAGTGCCTCCAACTAACAACAGTCCCAGGGGAGTTTTGTTTGCAATTATTTTGATTTGATTTGCATAAAGCATTGGACTAGGCATCCCGGTGACCAGCCATTTTCTCGTGAGTGAGGAGCGGAGTCCACTCCTCTTGAGAATAACCCGCCTAACATGGAAGATACAGATAGCCCTAGTTGATACATGAGCTATTCGAGCATACAAAACAGAATGTTTATTTGAAGGTTTAGAATTTGGCACATACAAATTTACTTGGAACGGTAGGTAGATACCGTATATAGGTAGGTATGGTGGACTCATATGGAACAACTTTGGGGTTTATGGGATTGGATGCACAAGCAGTATTCCCGCTTAGTACAGGTGAAGGCTAGAAAAAGACTGGAAAGCGACCAGCTAGAGAGCGACAACAGTCATGAACATGCATTAAAATTAATCAACACCGAATGCAAGCATGAGTAGGATATAATGCACCATGAACATAAATATCATAGAGGCTATGTTGATTTTGTTTCAACTACATGCGTGAACATGTGCCAAGTCAAGCCACTTGAATCGTTCAAAAGAGGATACCACCCTATCATACCACATCACAACCATCTTAATAGCATGTTGGCACGCAAGGTAAACCATTATAAGCTCCTAGCTAATTAAGCATGGCATAAGCAACTATAATCTCTAATTGTCATTGCAAACATGATTATTCATAATAGGCTGAATCGGGAACGATGAACTAATCATATTTACAAAAACAATAGAGCTCGAGTTCATACCAGTTTCTCCCATCTCAATCAGTCCATCATATATCATCATAATTGCCTTTCACTTGCATGAACGAATGATGTGAATAATAATAACAGTGGACGTGCATTGGACTTAGCTGGAATCTGCAAGCGTTCAATAAACAGGAGAAGACAAGGCAATATGGGCTCTTTTGTCAGATCAACAATAATGCATATCAGAGCCACTTTAATAGTTTAATTGAGGTCTTCTCCTATCGACCCCCAAAGAAAAGAAAAGAAATAAAACTATTTACACGGGAAAGCTCCCAACAAGCAAAAGAAGAACAGGAAATCTGGTTGGGTCTTCTTTTTAATTACTACTACAAGCATGGAAATTAAAACTAGCTAAAAGCTACAACTAATTTTTTTTGGTTTTTCTTAAGGTTTATCAAACACACAAGAAGAAAGCATAAAAAGGAAAATAAACTAGCATGGATATTACAATGAAAAAGTATGAGCACCGACAGCTAGCAATGAGTGTGTGAACATGAATGTAATGTCGGTGAGAAGTACGTACTCCCCCAAGCTTAGGCTTTTGTACTAAGTTGGTCTATTGCCACGGATGGCCTGGCGGATATCCAAAGTTGTAATTAGAGTCGTACTGAGATGCAGCAGTCATTGCATCATGGGCTGCAGCTTGGAGGCGAGCTATCTCATCCCTCCTCTTATACTCTTTCGCCTCCTCTTTGGTTATAAATATCTCCCTTTTGCCTGAAAGTCAAAGAAAGTAGAAGCAGGGAGAGTGACGTGATAGGTGCGTCGTCTGTCAAAGATTAGTCGGTACTGGAGGAACTGATCGTTCCTCTCAACAAAATGATGACGAACCATAGCCTCATAATCCAAATAAGCAGGAGGCAACTCAATATGATCCTCACATATGGTTATGCCAAGAAAATTAGCTATACGGGTTGCATAAATTCCACCAAAGAAATCTCCATTAAATATATTGTGATGCAACCTACGTGCAATAATGACTCCCAAATTATAAGATTTATCTCCTAGCACAACACTCCTAAGAATACTGAGGTCAGGGACACACATGTGACATGCTTCATCTTTACCATTAATGCATCTACCTATGAAGAGAGCAAAATAATGTATAGCAGGAAAATGAATGCTCCCTATGGTAGCTTGTGCTATATCTCTAGATTCCCCCACAGTTATACTAGCAAGAAAATCTCTAAACTCAGATTTGCGAGGTTCACTAGCACTACCCCATTGTGGAAGTTTGCAAGCAGTGGTAAAATCCTCTAAGTCCATAGTACAAGAATTTTCATAAAGATCAAACAGGACAGTTTGAGAATTGCGTGAAGATGAAAATTCAAACCTCCTCACAAAGGAACTAGTTGATAGTGGTACTGATGGCACTTTTCTTCCTCGAAGCTCACAAGAACAGCCTTACGCAAATATGTGTTATATTCTTCCTTAATTCCTGCTCGATCCATGACGTCCTCTGAAGGACATTCACAAGGCCGCACTGGAGCGTCCCTTGGTGGCTCATCATCAGCATCACACATTGCAAGCCTGGGTCCTTGTTTCCTTGAAGAACCACCTTGGTACATTTTCCTAAACATCTTTCTTCTTCTGAAAAATTTCTGAAGTTTTTAGTAACTTCAAATAAAAGTGAACCAAGCTCAACAAAATTGATATCAACTACTCCTACAAGTGCCTAGAGCATATATCATGCATTAGAACTACTTAGTACCATATAAATTTGACATGCAAGCTCAAGAACATGGTCACCTAGGCAGCAAAAATATGCAATGAATAATGCACTAGAACAAAAACTAATTGGACCATTGGAGGAGTCACATACCAAGGAACAATCCCCCAAAGCAGTTTTCTGAGAGGTGCTTTGAGAAAGGAGATCGAAAATCGCAGCAAAATGAGCTAGAACTCGTGCTTGAGCTGGTTAGTGATGTTTGTGGGAGGAATAAGAAGTGTGTGGGTGATGGAATAAGTGGAGGGGAGCCACCATGGGCCCACGAGGCAGGCGGGCACACCCAGGGGGTGGGCGCGCCGTGGACCCTCGTGGCCAGGTGCTTGCTCCCTGATACGTCTCCAACGTATCTATAATTTTTTATTGCTCCATGCTATATTATCTACTGTTTTGAATGTTTATGGGCTTTACTATACACTTTTATATCATTTTTGGGACTAACCTATTAACCCAGAGCCCAGTGCCAGTTTCTGTTTTTACCCTGTTTTAGGGTTTCGAAGAAAAGGAAAATCAAACGGAGTTCAATTACCTGAAACTTCACGGAACTCATTTTTGGGAGGAAAGAAGCCCAGAAGACTTGGAGTGCACGTCGGGGGACCTGCGAGGAGACCACGAGGCAGGGGGGCGCGCCCACCCCCCTGGGCGCGCCCTCCACCCTCGTGGGCCCCTCGTTGCCCCCCTGACGTACTTCTTCCACCTATATATCTCCATATACCCTAAAAACACCCGAGAGCACAATAGATCGGGAGTTCCACCGCCAGAAGCCTCCGTAGCCACCGAAAGCCAATTTAGACCCGTTCCGGCACCCTGCCGGAGGGGGCAATCCTTCTTCGGTGGCCATCTTCATCATCCCGGCGCTCTCCATGACGAGGAGGGAGTAGTTCTCCCTCGGGGCTGAGGGTATGTACCAGTAGCTATGTGTTTGATCTCTCTCTCTCTCTCTCGTGTTCTTGATTTGGCACGATCTTGATGTATCGCGAGCTTTGCTATTATAGTTGGATCTTATGTTTCTTCTCCCCCTCTACTCTCTTGTAATGAATTGAGTTTTCCCTTTGGAGTTATCTTATCGGATTGAGTCTTTAAAGATTTGAGAACACTTGGTGTATGTCTTGCCGTGGATATCTATGGTGACAATGGGATATCACGTGATTCACTTGATGTATGTTTTGGTGATCAACTTGCGGGTTCCGCCCATGAACCTATGCATAGGGGTTGGCACACGTTTTCGTCGTGATTCCCCGGTAGAAACTTTGGGGCACTCTTTGAGGTCCTTTGTGTTGGTTGAATAGATGAATCTGAGATTGTGTGATGCATATCGTATAATCACACCCATGGATACTTGAGGTGACATTGGAGTATCTAGGTGACATTAGGGTTTTGATTGATTTGTGTCTTAAGGTGTTATTCTAGTACGAACTCTAGGGCTGTTTGTGACACTTATAGGAATAGCCCAACGGATTGATTGGAAAGAATAACTTTGAGGTGGTTTCGTACCCTACCATAATCTCTTCGTTCGTTCTCCGCTATTAGTGACTTTGGAGTGACTCTTTGTTGCATGTTGAGGGATAGTTATGTGATCCAATTATGTTAGTATTGTTGAGGGAACTTGCACTAGCGAAAGTATGAACCCTAGGCCCTGTTTACCATCATTGCAATACCGTTTACACTCACTTTTACCATTAGTTACCTTGCTGTTTTTATAATTTCAGATTACAAATACCTTTATCTACCATGCATATTGCACTTGTATCACCATCTCTCCGCTGAACTAGTGAACCTATACAATTTACCACTGTATTGGGTGTGTTGGGGACACAAGAGACTCTTTGTTATTTGGTTGCAGGGTTGCTTGAGAGAGACCATATTCATCCTACGCCTCCTACGGATTGATAACCCTTAGGTCATCCACTTGAGGGAAATTTGTTACTGTCCTACAAACCTCTGCACTTGGAGGCCCAACAACGTCTACAAGAAGAAGGTTGTTGTTAGTGTCAAAACTGGCGGATCTCGGGTAGGGGGTCCCGAACTGTGTGTCTAGGCCGGATGGTAACATGAGGCAAGGGACACGAAGTTTTACCCAGGTTCGGGCCCTCTCAATGGAGGTAAAACCCTACGTCCTGCTTGATTAATATTGATGATATGGGTAGTACAAGAGTAGATCTACCACGAGATCAGAGAGGCTAAACCCTAGAAGCTAGCCTATGGTATGATTGTTGATGTGTATGTTGTCCTACGGACTAAAACCCCCCGGTTTATATAGACACCGGAGAGGGTTAGGGTTAGAGTCGGTTACAATGGTAGGAGATCTGAACATCCGTATCGCCAAGCTTGCCTTCCACGCCAAGGAAAGTCCCTTCTGGACACGGGACGGAGTCTTTAATCTTGTATCTTCATAGTCCAGGAGTCCGGCTGAAGGTATAGTTCGGCTATCCGAACACCCCCTAATCCAGGACTCCCTCAGTAGCCCCTGAACCAGGCTTCAATGACGACGAGTCCGGCGCACAGATTGTCTTCGGCATTGCAAGGCGGGTTCCTCCTCCAAGTACTTTATAGAAGATTTTAAACACAAAGATAGTGTCTGGCTCTGCAAAATAAGTTTCCACATATTGCCATAGAGAGAATAATATTTACACAAATCTAATCTGCTGACGTATTCCATAGCGTGACACACCATGGCCAAGCCTTTATCCAAGTCGTTTCAGTATCCCACCTCAGCGCGTTATGCGAGACGGTTTCCTTGGCACGTCTTGTCAAAGTAGAGATCGTGTCCCCTTATTCCGGGATTCTCATCAATACGGGCGTGGGTAACCCAACCGCGCCTTTGATTACGGCGCTTGGAGATAAGCGAGTTTTACCAGGCTGGTGGGGACATGTAGTTGCATCCACCCATATAAGGGGATAAGGATCCACCTTTTCACCCACGCCTTCTTCCTCCTTTGCCTATCCATTCTTGCGCACTCGAGCTCCAGCGCCCAAGTCCGCACTACCACCTCAACCTTCTCCAGTCATGTCTGGAGCGGGAGGCAAGTGGATGGTCTCCTCCGTCACAGAGGGACACATCAAAAAGCTGAGGAAGGCCGGATATCTGGCTAGCGACATCGCGCACCGGCTTCCCGAAAAGGGGCAGCTCATCCCCACTCCTAGGCCCCATGAGAGGGTGGTATTCCTCCCCCATTTCCTCCGCGGACTGGGCTTCCCTATGCATCCATTTGTCCGGGGGCTCATGTTCTACTATGGCCTGGATTTCCACGATCTGGCGCCGAACTTCGTCCTCAACATCTCGGCGTTTATCATCGTGTGCGAGGTGTTCCTCCGCATCCGCCCCCATTTCGGCCTATGGCTTAAGACTTTCAACGTCAAGCCAAAGGTGGTGCGCGGCAGCCAGGCGGAGTGCGGCGGTGCCATGGTTGGCAAGATGGCTAACGTCCTGTGGCTCGAGGGCTCCTTTGTGGAGACCCTGAAGGGGTGGCAATCATGGTGGTTTTACGTCACCGAGCCGCGCGACGCCGAATGGGTCGCACCCCCTGAGTCCCGATCCGGCCCCCCTACGCGGCTCACCTCCTGGAAGGAGACAGGCCTGTCTTGGGGTAAAAAAGGAGAGCTGACCGGACTCCAAACATGCATCCAAACCCTGGTGGACAAGAAGCTCAAGCTTGTCAACGTAGTCCAGGTTATGCTCATCCGACTGATCCTCCCATGTCAACGACGGGCCTTCAACTTGTGGGAGTTCGACCCGGCGCAGCATCGAACTCTAAACAGGCTCTTCGATATGACGTACGAAGATGCCTGGAGGATGCTTTTCAAGGGCGTCGAGGCTCCCACATCCGCTGCCGAGGATCGCGGATTCAGTACTCAGCATCTCGCTCATGCGGTAAGCTGTCTTTGTCCTTTTACAGGGTATCAGTTTCTCATAGTTTGACTCTATGCGGGATCTAAGTTCCCTTATCTTTGATAGGATTGGGAGGTGATGTCCGGACAGATCAACTGTCCGGCTCCTTTGCTCGAAGGCCCAGCGGACGCTCGCTTGGTGAAGCTGCTGGTTCCGACGCCCTATGTGGTGCCGGAGAAGAAGGCCACGAGAAGGGCCACGGGGACTCGAAAGAGTGCCCGGCGCCAGGAGGTGTCGGATTCGTCATCCGACGGTCCCGAAGCGCCTTCCTCTCGTGAAGACGAGGAGGAAGAAGAAGAGACCTCTCCCCCTCTAGCGGGAGGAGAGAAGAAAAGGAAGGCCGCCCTCTCTGAGGAGGCCGGAGGGTCCAAGAAGGGGAAAACCCTTCCTCCGGACTACTCCAACGACGCCGACGACGGCGAAGAGGAGTGGCAGCCCAGGGCCAAGCCCCTGGCAAAATCGTAAGTATCCGAATACCTGAGTAATTCATAGTATTCGTTTATTGCATAGCTTTCCCTTATGTCGAATATGCTTATGTAGCCCACCCAAAGACCGGCTCGACGCATCGTCGAGCGGCTCACTGGACTCGTCGGATGTGAACTCGCTTCCGACGACTCCCTCCCCCCGCCCTATGGACGACACCGAGGTGTTGTCCCAACATGTTCCAAGTAGGGAGCAGGTGGTCCCGGATGCGCCGCAAGGCGACCTCCCGGACTCCAGGAGTAAAGGGGATGAAACCCCCAGGGCTCCAAGTCCGGCTCTAGGCTGGACACCGCTCCGGAACCTTCAAGGGTTCCAGAGTCCGGCGGGGGACCTCCTTCCAAGAGGAGCAAGTCCACCGTGCCGGCGACCCCCGTCCACCCGGAGGCGCTGGACAATATGTTGGAGGCGCTCCAAGGCACCTCCATCGACGAGGAGCACCACGCTATTATGAGTGCGGTGGTCCAGAAGGTTCAGTCCACCAAGAGCGGACTGACTGAAGCTTGTACTAGCCTTTTGACAGGCTTTGAGATAAGTAAATAATGTGTAAATAATATTACCGCATAGACAGTATCCCCTGATGCTCTGTTGGGCATTCGGGAAGAAAAGCCGAATAGAGGAAAAAAATTCGTAGGAGTCTAACAAAAAGAGTCAATATGCGTGTGCAGGCTTCTCTGCTGGCGTCCGCCGTACTCACTCTGGAAGTGGACACGCTGAAGCAGAGCCTCGAGAAGTTCGAGCACGAGCTCGGGCGTGCCAAGAAGCAGCTCGAGGAGAAGGAAGGTAAGAAATACCTTGGTTGAATATGCATATAAAAAAGGTGCAATTACAAGAAATGACAGGATTAACATGGCTATTGTAGGGGCCACATCTGAGGTGGCGACCCTTAAGCAAGCGCTGCTCGAGGCCAAGAAGAGTGCAGCCGCGGAGCGCACTGAGCGGGAGAGGTATGAGGCCGAGGTTGGCAAGGTGCGGCAAGAGCTCCAGGTTCTCATGAAGAAACATGAGAGTTTGGAGCTTGACTCGAAGACGCGAGCGTCCGAGCTCGCGGCGGCTATTGAAAATGCCAAGTCTGCCAAGGCCGAATCCCAGAAGACCCTCCAGGAGTTGGATGAGGTGAACAAAATAGCGTCGGGTAAGGCATTCTTTATGCAAAGTAAACACATAAACGTGAGTTACTTGATACTTACCCGAATCCGGAGCTCTCCAGGGGCATTTGCAGATCTTCCCCGGAGTGTATCCGACGCCGCCGCATTCTATCGAGCCGAGGAGGGCAGCTCGATGGAGAAGGTGTTCTGGTCTCAATATGCTGAGGCCGGACACCCCGTGCCCCTGAGCGACCAGCTGAAGCAACTGGTCGAGCTCCACAAGGCGGCCGAACAGGCCATGAAGGGCCTCCTAGTTCAGCTGTGGCCTGGAGAGGCTCTGCCTGGGAGCTATTTCGGGCTGGTGCGGCGGCTGGTGGAGGCTTGTCCAAGGCTCGAAGTCATCAAGCGCTCTGTCTATATTGAAGGTGCCCGTAGGGCCTTTGCCCGTGCTAAGGTGCTCTGGGGCAGGCTGGATGCGGAGAAGCTTGTGAAGGACGGGCCACCAGCGGGGAAAGAGCATCGCAAGCCCGAAAATTACTATAAGGATGTTCTGAAGGGTGCCCGCCTTGTGGCGGATGAATGTACTAGGGATGTAATTTTTGAGTAAAACTCGCTCGTTTTTGTCCTGTGCGCTGAAAACTTGTTCATATGCGCTGAGCAATGCTGCTTGAATTTAAAATATTACCTTCTGTGTGGCTGTTTATCAATACTGAGAGATGGCGAGTCGTCGGCTTCTGCCCCCTTGCCACTAGTGCTGGGGTGTTCGGGGATAAATCTGGGCGCTCTTTTTCCCATGTTTGGGTCCTTCGAGGGAGGCGCTTAGCCCGACGAACGAGGCAATCGGACTATAATACGTGAACACTCTCACTTAGCCATAGAATTCTATAATTTTAAATTTTAGTGAAGCCCCTAGTATTCGGAAGACCGAGTTCGGGGCACTATCCACGCCTTGGCCGGACAGAGTCGACTCGTCGCCCTAAGCGGCATAAGTCTTTAGGGACTCGAAAAAACCTCTCGAATAGCGACCAGCTCTCGCTTCATCATGACAGTCAGTTTTAGCTTTCTCCACTGAGGTGCTCGGCCCAGCTCAACTGGGGCACAATCGCAGTGGTTCTCCTAGTGCTACCTTAGCCGATATAGCGGAACGTAAGGCACCAAAACATAGGAGCCGGGCAAACCCAACTATTGACCCAAGACATGATTCGGAGCCGATGCATATAATGCTATAAGTTCGGGGTGCCGCACTTGTGAAAGTGTTCGGACTTCTCACACCATATTGAGGGGTGCTAAAAGCCCCTGGCGTATTTTGGCTGTACCAAGTTGTATAGGTGCAACATGTCATTAAGGAACATTTATTTATAAAAAGATAGTGCAAAAATAGACAAAAGCTATGCATTGTTTATTAGAAATAGCTGCGATCAAAGCAGAACGATACAAGTAATGCGATAAACGAAAAGTTGGACTATTTAACATGTCTGCTCCAGGGGCAAGCTGCGGAATAGTATGGGAAACAGGTATACTGCTCGTGATAGAGACCACCTGGGATTTCCGTAATGCGGCATGACTTGTCTGCTTCCCTGGTTCTTGCATCGTTTGTGCGGCAATTGAACTGCAGAACAGGCCTTCCAAAGAGTAGAGTCCTAGAAGTAAGAGAAAAGTAAAAAATCGGCAGCCCCTGGTGCGGTCTAAGCCGTGTTTTGGGCGTGCCATGATGGTGCCCCTCCCCCTATGCCCATGGTATTTCTAGAGCGTAATTATGTACGCGAAGTACTGGCGTCGCCTTTTTGCTAGGGTTGGGGTTGGGGCCGCATTGCTACGCCTGCTCAGAACATGCCAGGCGGTCTTGTTGTAGGTTACTCCGGGCATGCTTGATGGTGTTCGGACGTTTAATGGCCGGACTGGAGAACTGCCTGGAGAGGCTGCTTTGTACTTCTGCTGCAAGGGCCGCCGTGTGCTCCTCCGTTCGGAGGGAGCGTTCGGTGTTTCCATTGACTGTAATTACTCCACGAGGGCCTGGCATCTTGAGCTTAAGGTATGCGTAGTGCGGTACCGCATTGAATTTGGCGAATGCGGTTCGTCCGAGCAGTGCATCATAGCCACTGCGGAATGGGACTATGTCGAAGACCAATTCCTCACTTCGGAAATTATCCGGGGATCTGAAGACCACTTCAAGTGTGACTGAGCCTGTACAGTTGGCCTCTACACCTGGTATTACGCCTTTAAAGGTTGTTTTGGTGGCTTAATCCTCGAGGGATCGATGCCCATTTTTCGCACTGTATCCTGGTAAAGCAGGTTCAGGCTGCTGCCGCCGTCCATGAGGACTCTAGTGAGATGAAATCCGTCAATAATTGGGTCTAGAACCAATGCGGCAAATCCGCCATGACGGATGCTAGTGGGATGGTCTCTTCGATCAAAGGTGATCGGGCAGGAGGACCATGGGTTGAACTTTGGGGCGACTGGCTCTACCGTGTATACGTCCCTTAACGCGCGCTTCCGCTCCCTTTTTGGGACGTGGGTGGCGTATATCATGTTCACCGTCCGCACTTGTGGGGGGAAACCCTTCTGTCCATTGTTGTTCGGCGGCCGGGGCTCCTCGTCATCGTCGCTATGCAGCCCCTTGTCTTCATTGTCGGTGCTTAACTTGCCTGCCTGCTTGAACACCCAACAATCCCTGTTGGTGTGATTGGCCGGCTTTTCAGGGGTGCCATGTATTTGGCACAAGCGGTCGAGTATTCGGTCCAAGCTGGACGGGCCCCTAGGATTCCTTTTGAATGGCTTTTTCCGCTGACCGGTTTTAGAGCCTCTGAATCCGGCATTAACTGTCGTATTCTCAGCATTGTCGCCATTAATGCGGCGCTTCTGCTTGTTGCGACGCGACCTGCCACTAATATCCCTGGTGTCCGATCTACCAGGGTTCTTGGTCATATTGTTGATACGAGCAAGCCAGCTGTCTTCTCCCGCGCAAAAGCGGGTCATGAGTGTCGTGAGTGCTGCCATAGATTTTGGCTTTTCCTGTCCAAGGTGTCGGGCCAGCCATTCGTCACGGATATTGTGCTTGAAGGCTTCTAGGGCCTCAGCGTCCGGACAGTCGACTATTTGATTTTTCTTTGTTAGGAACCGTGTCCAGAATTGCCTAGCCGATTCCTCTGGCTGCTAAAATACGTGACTTAGGTCATCGGCGTCTGGGGGTCGCACATAAGTGCCCTGGAAATTGTCGAGGAATGCGGCTTCCAGGTCCTCCCAACAACTGATTGATCCTGTTGGCAAGCTGTTGAGCCAATGCCGAGCTGGTCCTTTAAGCTTGAGTGGGAGGTATTTGATGGCGTGAAAATCGTCGCCGCGGGCCATGTGGATATGAAGGAGATAATCCTCGATCCATACTGCAGGGTCTGTTGTGCCATCATATGATTCGATGTTTACGGGTTTGAAACCCTCGGGGATTTGATGATCCATTATTTTGTCTGTAAAGCACAGTGGGTGTGCGGCGCCTCTGTATTGGGCGATATCATGACGTAGCTCCAATGAGTTTTGTCTACTGTGTTCGGCCCTGCCGAATTTGTGGCCGGCGTGACGGTTACCGTCTCGAGCCGTGGGGTGCCCACGCGATCCATACACCGATCGTGTTTGCCTTGCCTTGTCCTCCAACATGTCTCGTAAGTCCGGCGCATATTCCCGTGCCTTGGTACGGGGTGCGGCTTGAGTGGAGGGCCGGGAGGCCTCTCTGTCGCGGCCACGAGGTGGCCGTTCGGCCGCATCAAGTGCTTCCTCCTCTAATTGGGGTAGCAACCTGTGCTTTGGGTAACTCTTGGAGGGGCGTTCGAGTTTATGCTCTTCGGCCGCAAGGACTTCGGTCCATCTGTCAACCAGGAAATCTTGATCAGCTCGGAGCTGTTGCTGTTTCTTCTTGAGGCTTCTTGCCGTGGCCATAAGCCTGCGTTGGAAACGCTTTTGCTCAATGAGATCCTCTGGCACGATGAATTCGTCGTCGTCGAGGCTTGCCTCGTCTTTGGAGGGAGGCATATAATCATCGTCCTCGACCTCTCTGTTTTTCGCTCTCTCATGAGGGCTGGTTTCTCGATCCTCCTGTGGTAAACCTTGCTGGAGGGGGTTTTCTTCGGCACTCTCCGGAGTATTATTATCTCCCGTGCCGGAATCACCGTTTTTGTGTTGGTGGGATTTTGAGCGGCGCCGCTGACGCTGGCGCTTGGGCTGTTTCTTGGAGGGGTCATCCTCCGCTGTTCCATCGCCCTCTCCCTCTTTTGGGGTGTCCACCATGTATATGTCATATGACGAGGTGGCTTTCCAGGGCCTGGTAGGCGCTGGTTCTTCATCATCTCCTTCATCGGCGTCCATACCGTCGATGTCTTCGGAGTCGAAGACGAGCATGTCGGTTAAGTCGTCGATAGTGGCTACAAAGTGGGTGGTGGGTGGGTTTTGAATTTCTTCATCGTCTGTACCCCAACCTTGCTGACTGTAGTCCGGCCAGGGATCTCCTGATAAAGAGAGAGACTTCAGTGACTTCATAATATCACTGAAAGGCGAGTGCTGAAAGATGTCTGCGGTAGTGAACTCCATGATCGGTGCCCAATCGGATTCGATTGGCCGGGGCGCGGAGGGTTCGGAGTCCGGAGAGGAGTCCGGCTCCTTGGAGTCACGAGCCTGACAGAGTACGGGGCTGGTGTTCGGCTCAGTCGCCGTTTGGATCGCAGCTACCGAGGTGGCGTCCAACCGCCCATCCTCGATCGGTGCAGTTGGCTCTGAACTGAGGGTCGGAGCCGGTGCGGGTGCGGCCTCCAGGGCACCATTCGGCGGCAGAGCTAGATCATGCTCGTCATGACAGTGCAGCGCGCTTGGCAGTGGTTCGAATCCGTCGAAGATCAAGTCCCCGCGGATGTCAGCCGTGTAGTTTAAATTTCCAAATCTGACCTGACGGCCAGGGGCATAGCTTTCGATCTGCTCTAGATGGCCAAGTGAATTGGCCCGCAGTGCGATGCCGCCAAAGACAAAGATCTATCCGGGGAGGAAGGTCTCACCCTGGACTGCATCGCCATTGATGATCGTAGGAGCCATCGGGCCTGACGGCGATGGCATAGAGGAACTCTCAATGAAAGCACCAATGTCGGTGTCAAAACCGACGGATCTCGGGTAGGGGGTCCCGAACTGTGCGTCTAGGCCGGATGGTAACAGGAGGCAAGGGACACAAAGTTTTACCCAGGTTCGGGCCCTCTCGATGGAGGTAAAACCCTATGTCCTGCTTGATTAATATTGATGATATGGGTAGTACAAGAGTAGATCTACCACGAGATCAGAGAGGCTAAACCCTAGAAGCTAGCCTATGGTATGATTGTTGATGTGTATGTTGTCCTACGGACTAAAAACCCCTGGTTTATATAAACACCGGAGAGGGTTAGGGTTACATAGAGTCGGTTACAATGGTAGGAGATCTAGACATCCATATCGCCAAGCTTGCCTTCCACGCCAAGGAAAGTCCCTTCCAGACACGGGACGGAGTCTTCAATCTTGTATCTTCATAGTCCAGGAGTCCGGCTGAAGGTATAGTTCGGCTATCCGAACACCCCCTAATCCAGGACTCCCTCAGTTGTGTAGTAGACATCAAGCTCTTTTCTGGCGCCGTTGCCGTGGAGGTGAGTGCTTGAAGGTATATCTTTAGATCTTGCAATCGAGTCTTTTAGTTTCTTGTTTTATCACTAGTTTAGTTTATAAAAGAAAACTATAAAAAATGGAATTGAGTTTGTCTCATACGCTTCACCTTTTTAATATCTTTCGTGAGTATGATGGAAAGGATAATTGTGCTCAAGTGCTACAAGAAGAAATCTATAAAATGTTTGGCACTAAATATTTGAATGATGAGCATGATTGCAATGTTGTTAGTATGAATTCCTTGAATATCCATGATGCTAATGATATGCAAAGCCACAAGCTTGGGGAAGCTATGTTTGATGAAGATTATATTTTTTGTCCCCCAAGTTTTGATTAGCAAATTTATTATATTGAAAGCATGCTTCCTATCTATGATGATTATTGTGATGACACGTATGCTTTAAAGAACAATAATAACCATGAAACTTGTCATCTTGATCTTAATTTTCAATCACATGATAGTTATTTTGTTGAGTTTGCTCCCACTATTATTCATGAGAAGAATTTTGCTTGTGTGGAGAGTAATAAATTTTCTATGCTTGTAGATCATGAAAAGAATGCTTTAGGTGCTGGTTATATTATTGAATTCATTCATGATGCTACTGAAAATTATTATGAGGGAGGAATATATGCTTGTAGGAATTGCAATAATATCAAGTTTCCTCTCTATGTGCTTAAAGTTTTGAAGTTATACTTGTTTTACCTTCCTATGCTAGTTGATTATTGTTCCCACAAGTTGTTTGCTCACAAAATCCCCATGCATAGGAAGTGGGTTAGACTTAAATTTTCTATTCATATTCTTCATGATGCTCTCTTTATATTTCAATTCTTATCTTTTATGTGAGCATCGTCGAAATCATCATGCCTAGCTAGGGGCGTTAAACGATAGCGCTTGTTGGGAGGCAACCCAACTTTATTTTTGTTCCTTGCTTTTTTCTCCTGTTTAGTAATAAATAATTCATCTAGCCTCTGTTTAGATGTGGTTTTATGCTTTTAATTAGTGTTTGTGCCAAGTAGAACCTTTGGTCAAGACTTGGGGAAAGTCTTGTTGATCATGCTGTAAAAAACAGAAACTTTAGCTCTCACGAGAATTGCTGCCATCTTTATTTGGAAAGTGCTATTTAGTTAATTATTTTTTCAGATGATTAATAGATAAGTTACTCAGGTCCAGCAATTTATTTGAGAATTTTATGAGTTCCAGAAGTATACGTTTGATTCAGATTACCACAGACTGTTCTGTTTTTGACAGATTCTGTTTTTCATGTGTTGTTTACTTATTTTGATGAATCTATGGCTATTAAAATAGTTAATAAACCATAGAGAAGTTGGAATACATTAGGTTTAACACCAATATAAATAAAGAATGAGTTCATTACAGTACCTTGAAGTGGTGTTTTGCTTTCTTATACTAACGGAGCTTATGAGTTTTCTGTTAAGTTTTGTGTTGTGAATTTTTCAAGTTTTGGGTAAGGATTCGATGGACTATGGAATAAGGAGTGGCAAGAGCCTAAGCTTGGGGATTCCCAAGGCACCCCAAGGTAATATTAAAGGATAGACAAGAGCCTAAGCTTGGGGATGCCCCGGAAGGCATCCCCTCTTTCATCTTCGTTCATCGGTAACTTTACTTGGAGCTATATTTTTATTTACCACATGATAAGTGTTTTTCTTGGAGCGTCAATTTATTTTGTTAATATTTGCTTGATGTTATTTATAAAAATGTTTTGCATCTTTTATTTCAATAAAAGTGGCATTGATAGCCTTTACTATGCCTATGTTACAAGTATACATGTTGCTGTTTGAAAACAGAAAGTTTACCGCTGTTGCAATAATTCCCTAGAAAAGTCAGAATGTGATAAAATGTTGAAACCTTTTGAATATTAAGCTATGATAAATTTACTACAGTGGGAATTTTATTTCATAATTTTTGGAGCTAGGGAAGTATTGATGTTGCAGCATTCTTTACAGACTATCCTGTTTAGGCAGATTGCTGTTATGTTTGCATTGTTTGCATATGTTTGCTTCTTTAATGATTCTATTTGAGGATAGGACTATTAAATATGCAGAGGAATTTAGTATGCAATTTTGAATAATAATTTTAGTGATTTGCTACAGTAGAGTATGATAAGGTTTTGGCAATGGTTTATACTAACTTATCTCATGAGTCCTTGTTGAGTTTTGTGTGGATGAAGCTTTTGAGATTTAGGGAGACCGTCATATGAGAGGAATTAAGGAGACACAAAAGCTCAAGCTTGGGGATGCCCAAGGCACCCCAAGATAATATTTCAAGAAGTCTCAAGCATCTAAGCTTGGGGATGCCCCGGTTGGCATCCTACCTTTCTTCTTCAACAACTATCGGTTAGTATCGGTTGATCCTAAGTTTTTGCTTCTTCACATGATGTTTGCTATTCTTAGATATCATTTTATTTTGTTTTGCTTGTTGTTTGAATAAAGTATCAAGATCTGAAATTATTAAATGTTAGAGAGTCTTCACATAGTTGCATAATTATTCAACTACTCATTGATCTTCACTTATATCCTTCGGAGTAGTTTGTTGTTTGATCTAGTGCTTCACTTATATCTTTTAGAGCACGGTGGTAGTTTTATTTTCAAGAAATAGATGAACTCTCATGCTTCAATTATATTATTTTGAGAGTCTTAAATAGCATGGTAATTTGCTTAAATAATCATAATATGCTAAGCATACAAAATTTGTAAGAATTCTTATGAGTGTGTTGAATACTAAGAGAAGTTTGATGCTTGATAATTGTTTTGAGATATGAAGATGGTGATATTAGAGTCATGCTAGTTGAGTGGTTGTGAATTTGAGAGATACTTGTGTTAAAGTTTGTGATTCCCGTAGCATGCACGTATGGTGAACCGTTATGTGATGAAGTCGGAGCATGATTTATTTATTGATTGTCTTCCTTATGAGTGGCGGTCGGGGACGAGCGATGGTATTTTCCTACCAATCTATCCCCCTAGGAGCATGCGCTTAGTACTTTGTTTCGATAACTAATAGATTTTTGCAATAAGTATGTGAGTTCTTTATGACTAATGTTGAGTCCATGGATTATACGCACTCTCACCCTTCCACCACTGCTAGCCTCTCTAGTACCGCGCAACTTTCGTCGGTACCATAAACCCACCATACACCTTCCTCAAAACAGCCACCATACCTACCTATTATGGCATTTCCATAGCCATTCCGAGATATATTGCCATGCAACTTTCCACCGTTCCATTTATTATGACACGCTTCATCATTGTCATATTGCTTTGCATGATCATGTAGTTGACATCGTATTTGTGGCAAAGCCACCGTCCATAATTCTTTCATACATGTCACTCATGAGTCATTGCATATCCCTGTACACCACCGGAGGCATTCATATAGAGTCATATCTTGTTCTAAGTATCGAGTTGTAATTCTTGAGTTGTAAGAAAAATAAAAGTGTGATGATCATCATTATTAGAGCATTGTCCTAGTGAGGAAAGGATGATGGAGACTATGATTCCCCCACAAGTCGGGATGAGACTCCGGACGAAAAATAAAAAAAGAGGCCAAAGAAGCCCAAATAAAAAAAGAGGCCATAAAAAAGAGAAGGCCCAAATAAAAAATAAAAAAAATAAAAAAAGAGAGAAAAAGAGAGAAGGGGCAATGCTACTATCCTTTTACCACACTTGTGCTTCAAAGTAGCACCATGATCTTTATGATAGAGAGTCTCCTATGTTGTCACTTTCATATACTAGTGGGAATCTTTCATTATAGAACTTGGCTTGTATATTCCAATGATGGGCTTCCTCAAAATGCCCTAGGTCTTCGTGAGCAAGTGAGTTGGATGCACACCCACTAGTTTCTTTTGTTGAGCTTTCATACATTTATAGCTCTAGTGCATCTGTTGCATGGCGATCCCTACTCACTCACATTGATATCTATTGATGGGCATCTCCATAGCCCGTTGATACGCCTAGTTGATGTGAGACTATCTTCCCCCTTTTTGTCTTCTACACAACCACCACTCTATTCCACATATAGTGCCATATCCATGGCTCACGCTCATGTATTGCGTGAAGATTGAAAAAGTTTGAGAACATCAAAAGTATGAAACAATTGCTTGGCTTGTCATCGGGGTTGTGCATGATTTAAATATTTTGTGTGGTAAAGATAGAGCATAGCCAGACTATATGATTTTGTAGGGATAGCTTTCTTTGGCCATGTTATTTTGAGAAGACATAATTGCTTAGTTAGTATGCTTGAAGTATTATTGTTTTATGTCAATATTAAACTTTTGTCTTGAATCTTATGGATCTGAATATTCATGCCACAACTAAGAAGAATTACATTGAAATTATGCCAAGTAGCACTCCGCATCAAAAATTCTGTTTTTATCATTTACCTACTCAAGGACGAGCAGGAATTAAGCTTGGGGATGCTGATACGTCTCCAACGTATCTATAATTTTTGATTGCTCCATGCTATATTATCTACTGTTTTAAATGTTTATGGGCTTTATTATACACTTTTATACCATTTTTGGGACTAACCTATTAACCCAGAGCCCAGTGCTAGTTTCTGTTTTTACCCTGTTTTAGGGTTTCGAAGAAAAGGAAAATCAAACGGAGTCCAATTGACCTGAAACTTCACGGAACTCATTTTTGGAAGGAAAGAAGCCCAGAAGACTTGGAGTGCACGTCGGGGGACCTGCGAGGAGGCCACGAGGCAGGGGGCGCGCCCACCCCCCTGGGCGCGCCCTCCACCCTTGTGGGCCCCTTGTTGCCCCCCTGACATACTTCTTCCGCCTATATATATCTCCATATACCCTAAAAACATCCGAGAGCACAATAGATCAGGAGTTCCGCCGCCAGAAGCCTCCGTAGCCACCGAAAGCCAATTTAGACCCGTTCCAGCACCCTACCGGAGGGGGCAATCCTTCTCCGGTGGCCATCTTCATCATCCCGGCGCTCTCCATGACGAGGAGGGAGTAGTTCTCCCTCGGGGCTGAGGGTATGTACCAGTAGCTATGTGTTTGATCTCTCTCTCTCTCGTGTTCTTGATTTGGCACGATCTTGATGTATCGCGAGCTTTGCTATTATAGTTGGATCTTATGTTTCTTCTCCCCCTCTACTCTCTTGTAATGAATTGAGTTTTCCCTTTGGAGTTATCTTATCGGATTGAATCTTTAAAGATTTGAGAACACTTGGTGTATGTCTTGCCGTGGGTATCTGTGGTGACAATGGGATATCACGTGATTCACTTGATGTATGTTTTGGTGATCAACTTCTGGGTTCCGCCCATGAACCTATGCATAGGGGTTGGCACACGTTTTCGTCGTGATTCTCCGGTAGAAACTTTGGGGCACTCTTTGAGGTCCTTTGTGTTGGTTGAATAGATGAATCTGAGATTGTGTGATGCATATCGTATAATCATACCCACGGATACTTGAGGTGACATTGGAGTATCTAGGTGACATTAGGGTTTTGATTGATTTGTGTCTTAAGGTTTTATTCTAGTACGAACTCTAGGGCTGTTTGTGACACTTATAGGAATAGCCCAATGGATTGATAGGAAAGAATAACTTTGAGGTGGTTTCGTACCCTACCATAATCTCTTCGTTCGTTCTCCGCTATTAGTGACTTTGGAGTGACTCTTTGTTGCATGTTGAGGGATAGTTATGTGATCCAATTATGTTAGTATTGTTGAGGGAACTTGCACTAGCGAAAGTATGAACCCTAGGCCCTGTTTACCATCATTGCAATACCGTTTACGCTCACTTTTACCATTAGTTACCTTGCTGTTTTTATAATTTCAGATTACAAATACCTTTAACTACCATCCATATTGCACTTGTATCACCATCTCTTCACTGAACAAGTGCACCTATACAATTTACCATTGTATTAGCTGTGTTGGGGACACAAGAGACTCTTTGTTATTTGGTTGTAGGGTTGATTGAGAGAGACCATCTTCCTACGCCTCCTACGGATTGATGAACCTTAGGTCCTCCACTTGAGGGAAATTTGCTATTGTCCTACAAATCTCTGCACTTGGAGGCCCAACAACGTCTACAAGAAGAAGGTTGTGTAGTAGACATCACTCCCTTGCTGTGTTCTCAGTGCCAGATATTCTCAAATATTCCAGAAAAAATCATATTTAAATTTCAGGGCATTTGGAGAACTTTTATTTTTGGGTTATTTTTATATTGCACGGATAATTCAGAAAACAGACAGAAATTACTATTTTTGCTTTATTTAATATAAATAACAGAAAGTAAAAAAAGGGTACAGAGAGTTGTGTTTTCTAAATTCATCCATCTCATGCTCATCAGAAGGAATCCACTAACAAGGTTGATCAAGTCTTGTTAACAAACTCATTTCGAGTAACACTAAGTTAGCTCAACAGGGATATGCACATCCCCAACAATAAGAATATCATATTTCTTCTTGACAGTAGGTAGAGGAAATTTAAAACCTCCAAAAATAATCGATGGAATTTTTCCAATAGAATTGATATTATGGACTTGAGGTTGTTTCCACGGAAAGTGTACCGTATGCTCATTACCATTAACATGAAAAGTGACATTGCTTTTGGTGCAATCAATAACAGCCCCTGCAGTATTCAAAAAGGGTTTTCCAAGAATAATAGACATACTATCATCCTCGGGAATATCAAGAATAACAAAGTCCGTTAAAATAGTAACGTTTGCAACCACAACAGGCACATCCTCACAAATATCGACATGTATAGCAGTTGATTTATCATCTATTTGCAAAGATATTTCAGTAGGTGTCAACTTATTCAAATCAAGTCTACGATATAAATAGATAGGCATAACACTAACACTGGCTCCAAGATCACATAAAGAAGTTTTAACATAGTTTCTTTTAATGGAGCATGGTATAGTTGGTACTCCGGGATCTCCAAGTTTCTTTGGTATTCCTCCCTTAAAAGTATAATTAGCAAGCATGGTGGAAATTTCAGCTTCTGGTATCTTTCTTTTATTAGTAACAACATCTTTCATGTACTTAGCATAAGGATTCATTTTAAGCAAATACCAGTCAAACGCATACGCAAAAAGATAGGTCTAATCATTTCAACAAAGCGCCCAAAATCCTCATCATCCTTTTTCTTGGATGGTTTGGGAGGAAAAGGCATGGGTTTCTGAACCCATGGTTCTCTTTCTTTATTGTGTTTCCTAGAAACAAAGTATTTCTTATCATAATGTTGATTCTTTGATTGTGGGTTATCAAGATCAACATCAGGTTCAATCTCTACATCATTGTCATTACTAGGTTGAGCATCAACATGAACATTATCATTAACATTATCACTAGTTTCATGTTCATTACCAAATTGTGTTTCAACATCATAAATAGAGATATCATTGGGATTCTCAGGTGGTTCAGCAATAGGTTCACTAGAAGCATGCAAAGTCCTATCATTTTTCTTGTTCTTCCTTTTAGAAGGACTAGGTGCATCTATATTATTTCTCTGAGAATCTTTCTCAATTCTCTTAGGGTGGCCTTCAGGATACAAAGGTTCCTGAGTCATTTTACCAGTTCTAGTAGCCACTCTAACAGCATACTCATTATTCTTACTATTTAATTCACTGAGCAAATCATTTTGAGCTTTAAGTACTTGTTCTACTTGAGTGGTAACCATAGAAGCATGTTTACTAATGAGTTTAAGTTCACCTTTAACTCTAAACATATAATCACCCAAGTGTTCAATCATATAAGCATTTTGTTTCAATTGTCTACCAAAATAATCATTGAAATCTTCTTGCTTAACCATAAAGTTATAAAACTCATCCAAACATTGGCTAGCAAACTTAGTAGGAGGGATTTCAGCTTTGTCATATATATAGAGAGAATTTACCTTTACTACCTGTGTCGGGTTATCAAGACCATGTGTTTCTTCAATAGGCGGTAAATTAAGACCATGTATTTCTTCAATAGGAGGTAAATTCTTAACATCTTTAGCTTTAATACCCCTTTTTTCATAGATTTCTTTGCCTCTTGCATATCTTCAGGACTGAGAAATAGAACACCTCTTTTCTTCGGAGTTGGTTTAGGAATAGGCTCAGGAGTTGGCTCAGGAAGTGTCCAATTATTTTCATTTGTCAACATATTATTCAATAGAATTTTAGCTTCATCCGGTGTTCTTTCCCTGAAAACAAAACCAACACAACTATCCAGGTAATCTCTGGAAGCATCGGTTAGTCCATTATAAAAGATATCAAGTATTTCATTTTTCTTAAGAGGATGATCAGGCAAAGCATTAAGTAAATGGAGAATCCTCCCCTAAGCTTGTGGGAGACTCTCTTCTTCAATTTGCACAAAATTATATATATATCCCTTAAGGCAGCTTGTTTCTTATGAGCAGTGAAATATTTAGCAGAGAAGTAATAAATCATATCCTGGGGACTACACACACAACCAGGATCAAGAGAATTAAACCATATCTTAGCATCACCCTTTCATGAGAACGGAAATATTTTAAGGATATAAAAGTAGCGAGTTCTCTCATCATTAGTGAACAGGGTGGCTATATTATTTAATTTAGTAAGATGTGCCACAAAAGTTTCAGATTCATAGCCATAAAAAGGATCAGATTCAACCAAACTAATTATATCAGGATCAATAGAGAATTCATAATCATTATCAGTAACAAAGATAGGTGAAGTAGCATAAGCAGGATCATATTTCATTCTAGCATTCAGAGTTTTTTATTTAAGCTTAGCTATAATTTCTTAAGATCACTTCTATCATTGCAAGCAAGAAAGTCTCTTTTATTTTCTTCATCCATAACATAGCCCTCAGGCACAACAGGCAATTCATATTTATTAGGAGAGCCTTCATCATCACTTTCATCAATATTATTAGTTTCAATAATTTCATTCTCTCTAGCCCTAGCAAGTTGTTCATCAAGATATTCACCAAGTGGCACAGTAGTATCAAGCATAGAAGTAGTTTCATCATAAGTATCATGCATAGCAGAAGTGGCATCATCAATAATATGCGACATATCATAATTAATAGCAGAAGCAGGTTTAGGTGTTGCAAGCTTACTCAAAACAGAAGGTGAATCAATTGCAGAGCTAGATGGCAGTTCCTTACCTCCCCTCGTAGTTGAGGGATAAATCTTGGTTTTTGGATCTCTCAAGTTCTTCATAATGATAAGCAGATATAAATCCCAAGTGACTCAAAGAATAGAGCAATGCTCCCCGACAACGGCGCCAGAAAATAGTCTTGATAACCCATAAGTATAGGGATCGCAACAGTTTTCGAGGGTAGAGTATTCAATCCAAATTTATTGATTCGACACAAGGGGGGCCAAAGAATATTCTCAAGTATTAGCAGCTGAGTTGTCAATTCAACCACACCTAGAAACTTAATATCTGCAGCAAAGTGTTTATGAGCAAAGTAATATGATAGTACTGGTAACGGTAGCAAAAGGTAATGGTAGCAAAAGTAATATTTTTGGTATTCTGTGGTTATGGTAACAATAGCAACGGAAAAGTAAATAAGCGAAGAACAATATATGGAAAGCTCGTAGGCAATGGATCGGTGATAGAGAATTATGCTAAATGTGGTTCATCACGTAACAGTCATAACCTAGGGTGACACAGAACTAGCTCCAATTCATCAATGTAATGTAGGCATGTATTCCGAATATAGTCATACGTGCTTATGGAAAAGAACTTGCATGAAATCTTTTGTCCTACCCTCCCGTGGCAGTGGGGTCCTACCGGAAACTAAGGGATATTAAGGCCTCCTTTTAATAGAGTACCGAACCAAAGCATTAACACATAGTGAATACATGAACTCCTCAAACTACGGTCATCACCGGGAGTGGTCCCGATTATTGTCTCTTCGGGGTTGCCGGATCATAACACATAGTAGGTGACTATAGACTAGCAAGATAGGATCAAGAACTCACATATATTCATGAAAACATAATAGGTCCAGATCTGAAATCATGGCACTCGGGCACTAGTGACAAGTATTAAGCATAGCAAAGTCATAGCAACATCAATCTCAGAACATAATGGATACTAGGGATCAAACTCTAACAATACTAACTCGACTACATGATAAATCTCATCCAACCCATCACCGTGCAGCAAGCCTACGATGGAATTACTCACGCACGGCGGTGAGCATCATGAAATTGGTGATGGAGGATGGTTGATGATGACGATGGCGACGGATTCCCCTCTCCGGAGCCCCGAACGGACTCTAGATCAGCCCTCCCGAGAGAGTTTAGGGTTTGGCGGCGGCTCCGTATCGTAAAACGCGATGAATCCTTATCCTCTATTTTTTCTCCCCGAACACGAATATATGGAGTTGGAGTTGAGGTCGGTGGAGCTCCAGGGGGCCCACGAGGCAGGGGGCGCGCCCCCACCCTCGTGGCTAGGGTGTGGGCCCCCTGGCCTTGATTCTTTGCCAGTATTTTTTATTATTTCCAAAAACAATCTCCGTGGAGTTTCAGGTCATTCCAAGAACTTTTGTTTCTGCACATAAATAACACCATGGCAATTCTGCTGAAAACAGCGTGAGTCCGGGTTAGTTCCATTCAAATCATGTAAGTTAGAGTCCAAAACAAAGGCAAAAGTGTTTGGAAAAGTAGATACGACGGAGACATATCACCATCCAACGGCCACCGTGATTCTTCAATCTTTGATCTTCCTACTCCAGCCGCCCAAACTAGCGCCAGTGGGACTGCCTGCTCCCTCCCCCCGTGGCTGGTTGTTATGCCGCCAGGCCATCCCTCTACCCACCCGCACATCCTGTTATTTTCCGGCGACGTCGGCCTCACCCCGGAGCCGACCACTCAGCGCTCATACTCCCCTCAGAGTGGGCATCCGCTGTGGTGGCTTCGCCGGCTCCGGGTCATTCCCTTCCTGGGCCTTGCCCTCGTCCACTGTGTTTGTGCTCTCGGCGCAGCGAGGTTAACTTGGTCAACATACAACAGCCATCGAAAGAGGCTGACAGTAGGGGCCCACACAAGGAAATGCCTCCTTATTAAGCGCAAAATAATGATTCCTCCACCTGATAGCTGGGACCCAACGGAAGGGCCTGTTTATTTCGCAAAAAAACGTTCCCCCCGCTGACAAGTCGGACCCACCAGCTATATCTTCGCACGCAAGGAAGTGCCTCGTTATTACGCACAAAAAATGAATACTCCCCCTACTAGCTGGGACCCACCATAGTGGGAGGCTGACTTGTGGGCCTACTAGGATGACGGGGACGGAGGGCTTTGTCAACTTAGTCAATACGAACAATTCTAGCTCCAGTGACTGTACAATGTCCATCCAACGGCCGTAGTGCTTCTTCAACCTCTGGTCTTCTTGCTCCAGCCGCCCAAACAAGCATCGGTCGTGCCGCCTGCTCCTGCCTCCCGTGTTTGGTTGTGCTGCCACCGCTGGCCATGCCATCCCTCTATACTCACCCACACCTCCTATTATTCTTTGGCGACGGCAGCCTCACACCGCAGCCGAAGCAGTCAACCCACGTACTCCCCTTCGTATGGGCATCCACTGCCGCGTCCTCCCCGGCTCCGCGTCGTCCCCTTCTAGGGCCTCGTCGTCACCGACCGCCCTAGTGCTCTCGGCGTGGCATGGTGAACGTGGTCAAGGAACGACTTCCATCGGAAGAGTACCATACATGGAGAGGCTGACAGCTGGGTCCACGGCAGCAGCAAGGAAGTGCCTCCTTATTACGCGCAAAATAATTATTCCTCCACCCGACAGCAGGGACCCACCGAATGGGCCACCGTATTTCACGAAAAAAATGTCTCCCCCCGATTGCTAGGACCCACCAGCTACATCTTCGCATGGAAGGAAGTGCCTGACAGTTAGGACCCACCTGGTCGAAGTGTACATAGTGTTGTCATTCTGGTCGCGAACGTGTATCTACATACTGGTCGATGTAGAGGCGTGCACGTGTCGTAGTAGAGGCGCACACGTGTCATAGTAGAGGTGCGCAGTAGCATGTACACGTACGTACCGCCAGGGTGCAAGAAAGTAAATACAACCACGTACGTACATACGGGCGGGGTCTCGAATGCCTACTCGCGCATATGTACGGCTAAGGCTCGTGTACATGGCTGGTCGAAACGGAGAAGCTGCGTCGTTGTCGTGATCATGGGGAGGCAACCGGCTGGGTCAAAATGGAATGTGTCATCGTGTTCATCGGGAGCCAACCGGCTTGGACGGAACAGCCGATGGAAATGAGGCCTGGCGTACCGTAGAACAGAGGAAACGGCCTTGTGTTCGACCGGCCACGGTCGAAACGGGATCCTATTCATCGGGAGGGGTCTGGCGTACCGTAAAACGGAGGAAACGGACTTCTCTTGGACCTCCTACGGTGGAAACGGGGTCCTGTTGATCGGGAGGGGTGTGGCGTACCACAAAATGGGACTCCACGGGATACTGTTCATCTCCATCATCGACTGCCTCCACGGGCTCCTGTTCATCTACCATCGACCTCCTCCAGCCTCCACCTGCGACTGTTCATCCAGGGGCTCCTGTTCATCCAGCCTCCACCGCGCGCTCCTCCACCGGCTACTGTTCAACCAGCCCTTTCCACGGGGTCCTCTTCAACCACCCCTCCACGGGCTACTGTTCATCCAGGCCTCCACCGACTACTGTTCAACCAGCCCCCCACGGGGTCCTATTCATCCAACCCTCCACGGGGTCCTGTTCATCGACCCCCCAACCAACTCGATCGGGGTCCTGTTCATCCAGCGGTAACACCATGGGTCCTGTTCATCCACCCCTCCCCCCACCGGGAACTGTTCATCCACCCCCCAACAACGCTCACTGTTCATCCAGAGGCAGCATCAATCGGCTTCAGTTAGCAGCAGTAGCAAAGAAATCACTCGGGTTCAGTTAACAGCAAGGGATCGATCGACCCCTCAGGTTCAGTAACGCGTAGCCTGCAGTGGAATCGCTTGGGTTTAGTTAGAACCCAACGCCTCGCTCGGGTTCATTTAGAGCCCAATGCCTCCCACACACATGCGTACGTATGAGAGAAACGCACATCGCTCGGCCCCCGACCACCCACCGTAACCGGGAACTCCTCGATATTTTCAGCAGAATTGCTATGGTGTTATTTTTGTGCATAAATAAGAGTTCTCGGAATGACCTAAAAATCAACGGAGATTATTTTTGGAATATATAAAAAATATTGGCGAAAAGATCCACGTCAAGGGGCCCACACCCTGTCCACGAGGGTGGGGGCGCACCTACCCCACCTGGGCACGCCCCCCTGCCTCGTGGACCCCTTGACGCTCCACCGATGTCCATCCTGACTCCATATATTCACGTTCGGGGAGAAAAAAATTGGAGAGAAGGATTCATCGCGTTTTACGATACGGAGCCACTGCCAAGCCCTAAACTCTCTCAGGAGGGCTGATATGGAGTCCGTTCGGGGCTCCAGAGAGGGGAATCTGTCGCCATCATCATCATCAACCTTCCTCCATCACCAATTTCATGATGCTCACCGCTGTCCACGAGTAATTCCATTGTAGGCTTGCTGGACGGTGATGGGTTGGATGAGATTTATCATGTAATCGAGTTAGTTTTGTTAGGGTTTGATCCCTAGTATCGACTATGTTCTGAGATTGATGTTGCTATGACTTTGCTATGCTTAATGCTTGTCACTAGGGCCCGAGTGCCATGATTTTAGATCTGAACCTATTATGTTTTCATGAATATATGTGAGTTCTTGATCCTATCTTGCAAGTCTATAGTCACCTATTATGTGTTATGATCCGTTAACCCTGAAGTGACAATAATCAGGATACTTACTAGTGATGATTGTAGTTTGAGGAGTTCATGTATTCACTATGTGTTAATGCTTTGGTTCGGTACTCTATTAAAAGGAGGCCTTAATATCCCTTAGTTTCCAACTAGCAAAAGAGCCCGTGCGTTGCAACGGGAGAGAAAACATAGCACACGCTCTTAACTCAACAACCATCACTCAAGACCACAATAGGTCCATCTCCTTTATTTTTGCGAGGCATCATATTTGTGTTGCCGCTTATCCTCCTTCTCACTCTCGCCGGCGATGGCCTCGGTGTTCACACAAAACAAAAAAATGTGTGTTGAATATGGTTAATCCTAAGGCGTCTCTCTCCCTCTCTCCTCCCTCTCCCTCTACCTCTCTCTCTCCCCCCTCACTCTCTCTCTCTCTCGCTCACTTTCTCTCACTCTCGCGATGAGAAATCTGTTGTTTTCCCCTGCGACATTTTTCAAAGGTATGCATGTGTAGTTATCGATGTTTTCTTTTCCGTATATGGTTATAGTGGGGTGTTTATTTACAATCCGGATCGCCGCCGGTATGAAAAAATGAATCTTGCATTATAAATTATAAGTTTGCTTCCGTAACAATATTGTAAAAATATTTAACAGGTAAAATTAACATCATATTTAGATCCCACACATTTTTCTAATAAAATTTCATATATAATATGTTAAAATTGAAGTTACGGTTTAAAAGATACATATAATTTAGAAAATCATTTGGTTTGACTCAAATATATTTGAAAAAAATATTTAAAAATACTTAACAGGTAAAAATAATCTCATATTCATATTGTACATATTTTTCTAATCAAATTTCATATATAACATGTTCAAAAGTTACGGTTTAAAAGATATTGATGATTTTAAAAAGCATTAGTTTGACATAAATATGATCCGCGGATGAATTACCTGAAACATCAGGTTTTTTTTCAAAAAAATGTAAAATAATGGTTCGGGTGTGACTTAAATCCGGACGGCGGGTTGATTTCAAGAAAAGACAGGGACTTTTGTGTAAAATATGAAAATAACGATTGGTTTTAACTTAAAACGGAACTGCAGGTTGAATTCTCTAAAATAGAGGGACTTTTCTGAAAATTGCCATGACGGACGAAAGAAACCCATTTTGCTTTATTATTAGGTAAAGATAGGACCCCGCTGCCATGGGAGGGTAGGACAAAAGATGTCATGCAAGTTCTTTTCCATAAGCACGTATGACTATATTCGGAATACATGCCTACATTACATTGATGAACTGGAGCTAGTTCTGTGTCACCCTATGTTATAACTGTTGCATGATTGATCGCATCCGACATAATTATCCATCACTAATCCATTTGCCTACGAGCTTTTCATATATTGTTCTTCGCTTATTTACTTTTCCGTTGCTACTGTTACAATCACTATAAAACCAAAAATATTACTTTTGCTACCATTACCACTACTATTGTATTAACTTTCTACTAAATACCTTACTGCAGATATTAAGTTTCCAGGTGTGGTTGAATTAACAACTCAGCTGCTAATACTTGAGGATATTCTTTGGCTCCCCTTGTGTCGAATCAATAAATTTGGGTTGAATACTCTACCCTCGAAAACTGTTGCAATCCCCTATACTTGTGGGTTATCAAGACTATTTTCTGGCGCCGTTGCCGGGGAGCATAGCTCTATTCTGTGAGTCACTTGGGATTTATATCTGCTTATCACTATGATGAACTTGAAAGATAAAAGAACCAAGATTTTTCCCTCAACTAAGAGGGGAGGTAAGGAACTGCCATCTAGCTCTGCACTTGATTCACCTTCTGTTTTGAGTAAACTTGCGACACCTACACATGTTATTGATTCTGATAGGTCGCATGTTGTTGATGATGCCACTTCTGCTTTGCATGATACTTATGATGAAACTACTTCTATGCTTGATAATACTATGCCACTAGGTGAATTTCTCGATGAATAACTTGCTAGGGCTAGAGAGAATGAAATTATTGAAACTGATAATATTGATGAAAGTGATGGTGAAGATTCTCCCCTAGATATGAATTGCCTATTGCGCCTGAGGGTTATGTTATGGATGAAGAAACTGTTAGAGACTTTCTTGCTTGCAATGATAGATTTGATCTTAAGAAATTATTAGCTAAGCTTAAAGAAAAGTCTTTGAATGCTAGAATGAAATATGACCCTGCTTTTGCTAGTTCACCTATCTTTATTACTGATAAGGATTATGATTTCTCTGTCGATCCTGAGTTATTTACTTTGGTTGAATCCGATTCTTTTTATGGCTATGAATCTGAAACTGTTGTGGCACATCTTCCTAAATTAAATGATATAGCCACCCTATTTACTCATGATGAGAAAAATCGCTATTACTTTATCCTTAAGTTGTTCCCGTTCTCATTAAAGGGTGATGCTAAAATATGGTTTAATTCTCTTGATCCTGGTTGTGTGCATAGCCCCTAGGATATGATTTATTACTTCTCTGCTAAATATTTCCCCGCTCATAAGAAACAAGCTGCTTTAAGGGAAATAAACAATTTTGTGCAAATTGAAGAAGAGAGTCTCCCACAAGCTTGGGTGTGACTTCTCCAATTACTTAATGCGTTGCCTGATCATCCTCTCAAGAAAAATGAAATACTTGATATCTTTTATAATGGACTAACCGATGCTTCTAGAGACTACCTGGATAGTTGTGCTGGTTGTGTTTTCAGGGAAAGAACTGTTGATCAAGCTGAATTGCTATTGAATAATATGTTCGGTGATGAAAATGATTGGACACTTCTTGTACCAGCTCCTAAGCCAACTCCGAAGAAAAGGGGTATTCTATTTCTCAGTCCAGAAGATATGCAAGAGGCAAAAAATCTATGAAAGAAAAAGGTATTAAAGCTGAAGATGTTAAGAATTTACCACCTATTGAAGAAATACATGGTCTTGATAACCCGACACAGGTAGTAAAGGTAAATTCTCTCTATAGATTTGATAAATGTGAATTTCCATTTACTAAGTTTGCTAGCCAATGCTTGGATGAGTTTGATGACTTTATGGTTAAACAAGAAAACTTCAATGCTTATGTTGGTAGACAGTTGAAACACAATGCTGATATGCTTCAACACTTGAGTGATTATATGTCTAGAGTTAAAGGTGAACTTAAACTTATTAGTAAACATTCTTCTATGGTTACGACTCAAGTAGAACAAGTACTTAAGGCTCAGAATGATTTACTCAATGAATTAAATAATAATAAAAATGATAATGTTGTTAGAGTTATGACTAGAGGGGGTAAAATGACTCAGGAACCTTTGTATCCTGAGGATCATCCTAAGAGAATTGAGCAAGATTCTCAGAGAACTAATGTTGATACACCTAGTCCTTCTAAAAGGAAGAAAAAGAAAAATGATAGGACCTTGCATGCTTCTAGTGAACCTGTTATTAACACACCTGAGAATCCCAATGATATTTCTATTTCTGATGCTGAAACAGAATCTGGTAATGAACATGAACCTAGTGATAATGCTAATGATGATGTTCATGTTGATGCTCAACCTAGCAATGATAATGATGTAGAGATTGAACCTGCTGTTGATCTTGGTAACCCACAATCAAAGAAGCAACGTTATGATAAGAGAGACTTTGTTGCTAGGAAGCACGGTAAAGAAAGAGAACCATGGGTTCAGAAACCCATGCCTTTTCCTCCTAAACCATCCAAGAAAAAGGATGATGAGGATTTTGAGCACTTTGCTGAAATGATTAGACCTATCTTTTTGCGTATGTGTTTGACTGATATGCTTAAAATGAACCCTTATGCTAAGTATATGAAGGATATTGTTACTAATAAGAGAAAGATACCGGAAGATGAAATTTCCACCATGCTTGCTAATTACACTTTTAAGGGTGGAATACCAAAGAAACTAGGAGATCCAGGAGTACCAACTATACCATGCTCCATTAAAAGAAACTATGTTAACACTGCTTTATGTGATCTTGGAGCCGGTGTTAGTGTTATGCCTCTCTCTTTATATCGTAGACTTCATTTGAATAAGTTGACACCTACTGAAATATCTTTGCAAATGATTGATAAATCAACCTCTATACCTGTCGGTATTTGTGAGGATGTGCCTATTGTGGTTGCAAACGTTACTATTTTAACGGACTTTGTTATTCTTGACATTCCCGAGGACGATAGTATGTCGATTATCCTTGGTAGACCCTTTTTGAATACTGCAGGGGCTGTTATTGATTGCAACAAAGGCAATGTCAATTTTCATGTTAATGGTTATGAGCATACGGTACACTTTCCAAGGAAACAACCTCAAGTCCATAGTATCAATTCTATTGGAAAAATCTCAACAATTACTATTGGAGGTTTTGAATTTCCTCTTCCTACTGTCAAGAAGAAATATGATATTCTTGTTGTTGGGGACGTGCGTATCCCTGTTGAGGTAACCTAGTGTTATTCGAAACTTCTCCAGTTTCATGTTATTCGAAATGAGTTGTTAACAAGACCTGATCAACCTTGTTAGTGGATTTCTTTTGATGATCATGAGATGGATGAAGTTAGAAAGCACAACTTTATGTACCCTATTTTTACTTTCTGTTATTTATATTTAATAAAGTAAAAATAGTATTTTCCGTCTGTTTTCTGAATTATCCATGCAATAAAAAATACCCTAAAAATAGATGTTCTCCAAATGTCCTTAAAATGAAATATGATTTTTTTCTAGAATATTTGAGGATTTTAGGCACTAAGAACACAGCAGGGGGAGCAGCCAGGTGCCCACGAGGGTGGAGGGCGCGCCCCTGCCTCATGGACCCCACATGGGTCCCCTCCACTTATGCGTGCACCCACACATTTTGTCTTGCTCCAGAATAACTCACTAGCCAGCTCAAACCCGAGTTCTTGCTCATCTTGCTGCCATTTTCGATCTCCTTGCTCAAAGCTCCATTCAGAAAACTGCTTTGAGGGATTGTTCTTTGGTATGTGACTCCTCCAATGGTCCAATTAGTTTTTGTCCTAGTGCTTTATTTATTTCAAATTTTTGCTGCTTAGGTGACCCTGTTCTTGAGCTTGCATGTCAAATTTATGTGGTCAAGAGTAGTTTTAATGCATGATATATCCTCTAGGCACTTGTAGGAGTAGTTGCTATCAATCTTGTTGAGTTTGGTTCACTTTTATTTTAAGTTACTAAAAAATTCAGAAAATTTTAGAAAAAGATGAAGAGATTTTTGAGGGGCTCATCGAGCCGAAGCTCGAAGGATAAGCAAAGTGAAGAGAACAAGAAGCCCAAGTATAATCTCCCTCGTACTGTGGAGGTTCGGCCATGTGAATGGCCTTGTGATGAGTTCTTGAGAGAAACCGGGATTTATGAAGATTTTTATCATTTGGCTAAGACTGCAGGCCTCACCGCCTTCCTCCATGACCAGCGTGAACAGTATCTCTTACTCACCAATAACTTTGTGCAAAAAATTTCATTTCCATGCTAGGAGATCACCAGCTTTGGTGGAATTTTATTTATATGATGAGCATAAGGAGATGTCACTTTATGATTTTTGTCGGGTCTGTTTGATACCCTTTGCGGCTAGCATAGAGGAACCGCATCATAACGATGTGGAAGGGTTTATTGATACGATTGCTGTAGGGGAAACTAGAAAGGTTTCCGATGCAAGAATCACTAGCATACATTTTCCTGTTCTGCGTTACTTCGCAATATTTGCTAGTAGATGTTTAATTGGTCGTGGGAACTGCGGAAATCTTAGTGCCCTGATATTGTTATTTTGCGCCATGCCATGTTTCGTGATACTACTTTCAGTTTAGGCGCTATTGTTGCTAAACGGTTAAATTTGAACCGTACAAAGGGCCCCGTCCTCGGAGGTATCTTTGCCTCGCGCCTTGCTGCACACTTTAACATACCTATCAGGCATTTTGAGAAGGAAGAAAAGTTGTTGCCTCCTATTGTTCTAGATTATAAGAGTATGGTAGCACATGAGTTTATTGTTAAGGATAAGAATAAGATACTTAAGTACAAATTAATATTTGGTAAAAATTATTGTGAGATTATTACCTTGCCTGCACCCTCTTTGTTTAACATATTTTCAGGCACGCACCTCATTTTGCCTGAGGCCATTCATGCGTACCGGGGCCAGATGTCAGCTGCAGAGCCTGAGCCGGAGCCACCATCTGATCCTCACCGTCAGTCTTTTTATCATTGGAATCCAGAGGAGATCGCTAACCAGTGGCAATCTGAGGACCCTTCTCAGTACGACCCCAGCTATAGTTTTGATCCATGGGCATATACCAACTTAGGCCAAAAGCCTAAGCTTGGGGGAGTACGTATTTCTCACCGACATTACATCTATGTTCACACACTCATGCTAGTTGTCGGTGCTCATACTTTTTCATTGTATCATCCATGCTAGTTTAATTTCTTTTTAAGCTTTCTTCTTGTGTGTTTGAAAAACCTTAATAAAAACCAAAAAAATTACTTGTAGCTTTTAGTTAGTCTACTTTCCATGCCTGTAGTAGTAATTAAAATAAAACCTAAAAAGATTTCTCGTTCTTCTTTTGCTTGTTGGGAGCTTTCCCGTGTAAATAGTTGTGTTTCTTTTCTTTTTCTTTGGGGGTCGAGAGGAGAAGACCATGATGAAAATGTTGAGTAGCTCTCATATGCATTATTGTTGATCTAACAAAGAGCCCATATTACCTTGTCTTCGCTCTTGAGTTGAATGCTTGCAGATTCCATCTTAATCCAATGCACATGCACTATTATTATTATCCACACTATTCGGTCGTGCAAGTGAAAGGCAATAATGACGATATATGATGAACTGATTAAGATGAGGAAAGCTGGTATGAACTCGACCTCTCTTGTTTTTGTAAATATGATTAGTCCATCATTCCTAATTCAGCCTATTATGAATGAAACATGTTTGCAATGACAATTAGAGATTATAGTTTCTTATGCCATGCTTAATTTGCTAGGAGTTTATAATGGTTTACATTGCGTGCCAACATACAATTAAAATGGTTGTGATGTGGTATGATAGGGTGGTATCCTCCTTTGAACGATTCGAGTGGCTTGACTTGGCACATGTTCACGCATGTAGTTGAAACAAAATCAACATAGCCTCCACGATATTTATGTTCATGGTGAATTATATCCTACCCATGCTCGCATTCAGTGTTGATTAATTTTAATGCATGTTCATGACTGTTGTCGCTCTCTAGCTGGTCGCTTCCCAGTATCATTCTAGCCTTCACTTGTACTAAGCGAGAATACTGCTTGTGCATCCAACTCCATAAACCCCAAAAGTTATTCCATATGAGTCCACCATACCTTCCTATATACGGAATCTACCTGCCGTTCCAAGTAAATTTGTATGTGCCAAACTCTAAACCTTCAAATAAACATTCTGTTTTGTATGCTCGAATAGCTCATGTATCAACTAGGGTTGTCTGTATCCTCCATGCTAGGCGGGTTATTCTCAAGAGGAGTGGACTCTGCTACTCACTCACGAGAAAGTGGCTGGTCACCGGGATGCCCAGTCCCATGCTCAAATCAAATCAAAATAATTGCAAACAAAACTCCCCCAGGATTGTTGTTAGTTGGAGGCACCCGTTGTTTCGGGCAAGCCATGGATTGATTCTTGTTGGTGGTGGGGGAGTATAAACTTTACCATTCTTCTTGGGAACCGCCTATAATGTGTGTAGCATGGAAGATATTGAGATCTCTCGGTTGTTATGTTGACAATGAAAGTATACCGCTCAAAATATTATTCACCTCTATTTCAAAATCGAGCTCTGGCACCTCTACAAATCCCCGCTTCCCTCTGCGAAGGGCCTATCTATTTACTTTTATGTTGATTCGTCTTCCTCTTATTAAAAGCACCAGTTGGAGAGCACCACTGTCATTTGCATTCATTACTCTTAGTTTACATTGAGTATGACTTGACTGGATCTCTTTTACCATGGATTACAATGTCTAGTCGGTCCTTGATCTTTAAAGGTGCTCTGCATTTATGTTTTGCGGTCTCAGAAAGGGCTAGTGAGATACCATCTTGTTATATCATATTATGATTGTTTTGAGAAAGTGTTGTCATCCGAGATTTACTATTATTGCTCGCTAGTTGATTATGCCATTGATATGAGTAAACATGAGACCTAAATGTTATTGTGAATATTGTTAGTTCATAATCTTTGCAACAACAAGAGCAAACAGAGTTTGTAAAAGTTTTTCTTTATCACTTTCAGTTTATCAACTGAATTGCTTGAGGACAAGCAAAGGTTTAAGCTTGAGGGAGTTGATACGTCTCCGTCGTATCTACTTTTCCAAACACTTTTGCCCTTGTTTTGGACTCTAACTTGCATGATTTGAATGGAACTAACCCGGACTGACGTTGTTTTCAGCAGAATTGCTATGGTGTTATTTTTTTGCAGAAATAAAAGTTCTCGGAATGACCTGAAAATCAACGAAGATTATTTTTGTAATATATAAAAAAATACTGGCAAAAAGATCCATGAGGGTGGGGGGCGCGCCCCCTGCCTCATGGACCCCTTGACGTTCCACCGATGTCCATCCTGACTCCATATATTCACGTTCAGGGAGAAAAAAATCAAAGAGAAGGATTCATCGCGTTTTACGATACAGAGCCACGGCCAAGCCCTAAACTCTCTCGGGAGGGCTGATCTGGAGTCCGTTCGGGGCTCCGGAGAGGGGAATCCGTCGCCATCAGCATCAACCTTCCTCCATCACCAATTTCATGATGCTCACCAGCGTGCGTGAGTAATTCCATCGTAGGCTTGCTGGACGGTGATGGGTTGGATGAGATTTATCATGTAATCGAGTTAGTTTTGTTAGGGTTTGATCCCTAGTATCCACTATGTTCTGAGATTGATGTTGCTATGACTTTGCTATGCTTAATGCTTGTCACTAGGGCCCGAGTGCCATGATTTCAGATCTGAACCTATTATGTTTGCATGAATATATGTGAGTTCTTGATCCTATCTTGCAAGTCTATAGTCACCTATTATGTGTTATGATCCGTTAACCCCGAAGTGACAATAATCGGGATACTTACCGGTGATGACCGTAGTTTGAGGAGTTCATGTATTCACTAAGTGTTAATGCTTTGGTCCGGTACTCTATTAAAAGGAGGCCTTAATATCCCTTAGTTTCCAATAGGACCCCGCTGCCATGGGAGGGTAGGACAAAAGATGTCATGCAAGTTCTTTTCCATAAGCACATATGACTATATTCAGAATACATGCCTACATTACATTGATGAACTGGAGCTAGTTCTGTGTCACCCTATGTTATAACTGTTGCATGATTGATCGCATCCGACATAATTATCCATCACTGATCCGTTGCTTACGAGCTTTTCATATATTGTTCTTCGCTTATTTACTTTTCCGTTGCTACTGTTACAATCACTATAAAACCAAAAATATTACTTTTGGTACCGTTACCACTACTATCATATTACCTTGCTACTAAATACCTTGCTGCAGATATTAAGTTTCCAGGTGTGGTTGAATTGATAACTCAGCTGCTAATACTTGAGGATATTCTTTGGCTCCCCTTGTGTCGAATCAATAAATTTGGGTTGAATACTCTACCCTCGAAAACTGTTGTGATCACCTATACTTGTGGGTTATCTATTTTTTGTCATAGAAGTAGGACCCCACCACATCTACGATGATACCGGGTTTTGTCACAATTATCGTCATAAAAGTGTCATAAGCATGACAGGAAAAAAATTCGTTCAGCCGAAAATGTCACGGATGTGTCTTTTTTTGTAGTGAGTAAATGACAAGCTACTCCAAAAAGATATAAGTGAAGATCATGCGAGTAGTTAAGTAAATGGGTTGCTAATTGAGGACTCTCTCTTATTTAAAACTTTCAGATCTAAGAATTTTATCAAAACAACAAGCAAATCAAAACAAAATGACATTCCAAGAGTAGGACAACTCATGTGAAGAAACAAAAACTTAGGCCCAACCAATACTAACCGATAATTGTTGACGAAGAAAGGTGGGATGCCTACCAGGGCATCCCCAAGCTTAGATGTTTGAGACTTCTTGAAATATTATCTTGGGATGCCTTGGGCATCCCCAAGATTGAGCTTTCGTGTCTCCTTAATTCTTCTCATATCACGGTTTTCCTAATCTCAAAAGCTTCATCCACACAAAACTCAACAAGAACTCGTGAGATAAGTTAGTATAAACCAATGCAAAACCCTTATCATTCTCTACCGTCGAAAATCACTAAAATTATTATTCAACATTGCATACTAAATGCCTCTGCATATTTAATACTCCTATCCTCAAATAGAATCATTAAACAAGCAAACATATGCAAACAATGCAAACATAACAGCAATCTACCAAAACAGTACAGTCTGTAAAGAATGCAAGAGTATTAATACTTATTCAACTCCAAACATTATGAAAATTTACCACACTGTCAAAAATTTATCAGAGCTTATTTTGCAAAAAAGTTTCAACATTTTATCACATTCTGACTTTTCTAGGGAATTTCTGCAACAGAGGTAAACTTTCTGTTTTCAAACAGCAACATGTAGACTTGCAAAATAAGCATGACAAAGGCTATCATTGCCACTTTTATTGAAATAAAAGATGCAAAACATTATTCTAAATAACATCTGTCGGCGTCCTGGGAAAGGGGGTCCCCAGACTTGCCTGCCTGCGGCCCACGGCGTGGCTTCACCAGCGGCCCTGTACGGCCCGTCTTCACCAGCAAACACTCAAGACCCTCAAGAGGGGCCAAACCTCGCAAGGCAGACGACGCAAGACCTCCTCAGGGGCAGCCTCACCAGGCTGGCTTGCGAGGGGCAGAGAGATCAAGGCAAGGGGTACCTCACGAGGTTCCTGTGACGCAAGCCATGACGACCAAGGCCAGGAGGGCACCAAGTGGGCGCCAGCGGGCGCAGTGTCCTCTTTGGTGCTAAGGGGGCAAGCACATGCGAGGAGTCCCGAGGCAGCAGGCAAAGGTTTCCATATCAGTGCAACGAGACCAAGACCAGCAGGATGGCAAGACATAGGTCACCGTGGAGCCCAGGACAGTGTCATCACCAGAGCCTTTGGCAGCCGAAGACCATCTTTTGTCAGGATGGCTTGTACTACCTGTCCCCCTTCAAATTGGCCATTGTGGGATCCCTTCCCGCCTAATATTTGGGAAGAGGACCCGGGCCTCTATATATAGGACTAGCCACCACCGTAGGGAAGAGAGACATCTTGGATCGGATCCACTCCATCGAGCCAATCACACAAGCTCACCAAGCACAAGAGCACCTCTCCTCAAGAGGCTGTTCTTCCCTTGTAACTGTTCATCCTCAGTCCAAGAGGCAATCCACCACACCACACTGGAGTAGGGTATTACACCACATCGGTGGCCCGAACAGGTATAAATCTTGTGTCCCTTTGTTCTGCAAGTTCGACACGCCAAGCCTTGAGATTGCGGTGAGGGTGAGAGCTTGGGGAGGAGAGATCTTCGTGCGCACCCTAGTTTTCGAACCTCAAGGGTTTTGCCGGAACCCGAAATCCGACATTTGGCGCGCCAGGTAGGGGTGCGCCGAAGCCTCTCTTCCATCAGCAGATCCGCCAACACTCTGCAGCACCGATGTCCGGCGGCCCAAGGGCTGACACCGATCACTAGGCAGCCTGTCCAGCCCGGGCGGCGTCGTCCGCCCAAGAATACCTCAACTCCGCGCTCCAGGTGGCACGTGCGCCGCCAAACGCCATGGGGCGTGGGCGTCATGGCTCGGCGACTTCCACCCTTACCCCGCGGCGCGCACGGGCCGCCACAAGGGCCTCAAGCTACGCCACGGCGACAGTATCGCACTCCAGACGGGAACAAGCGAACATGAGGGCCGTGCTCATAGTGGCGCGGGAGCTGCTACGATGCCGACTGATGGAGAGCGACTGGGATGCATTGCTGGAGCGTGTTGCCGAGCTATTGGACGCCGCAGCCAGGGGTACACCACCTTTCTGCTCCTTGCTTATGCCTCAGGCTGCGGGCGGATCGCATAGTGGTCCTCGTCACGCCCGCGCGCCCCCGGGTGCACCAGGAGGTTTCGTCGGCACCAGCGCAACCAGCGGCGCCGGACACCCAACCACACCTATGCCTCCCCATGGGCGCAGGTGTAAGTACTGCCACCCACGGTCCCGGCAGGATACTGCCCTACCATCCTGGCACGCCGAACCAAGCGATGTGGAGCGTGGGGCACCCTGGCGAGGTTTCCGAGGCGGCGGCCCCGGAGGCCTATGTGCCCCGCATGATGGACAAGGAGTACACACCAGAAGATGACCCCGGTTCATTCCTCGAGCCGGGCTGGGAAGAGGAGACGCTAGAAGTTGAGGCCTTCTAGGAGCCACCCGGGAGCCTCGCCGACCATGTCGGTGATACCAGCTACAGGGTACCGCCGATCTCTTAGGAACAGACTTACGCTAACCATGGGTCGCAAGTGAATCAGGTCGCAGCTGTGGACGGCGGCCCCAACATGGCGGCCCCCATTCCATCAGGGGAAGCGCATTGGGGGCTGCGGGGGAGGGGCCAGGAGCAAGGCCCCTCCCCACATCAAATGGAGCAAGGCGTCTCTCAGAGGTAGGTCCTCTGCCGGGGAGGCACCGGCGAGCTTTCCCCCGGAAGAGGTTTCATGGTCGCCGAGGGTGCCGCTGGCATCCCCTTTTCCCCTTGGCATCTTCCTGGTTTCTGGATGCCCCAACGGTGGTCGAGGGTGGTGCAAGGCGGGGTCCTCGTCTGGCGATATGAAGTAAGCTCACGCCTGTGAAGGTCACCGCTCGTGACACTCTCACATAATAATGAGTGGGTCTGTACATGCCCCGGAGTCTCCGTAGTGCCGCCCTCAGGCCTCGGGGGCTCCCGCCCACGTCCTAGTGGAAGCACCATGCTCCGCGCTGGCCGTCGACACTATCCCCCAATGACTATGCTCACGGCCTGTGAAAGCACTTAGCTCCGCGCTGGTGAGAAGACTCGAAGACAAGAATACTAGCTAAGTGCCAGACGCGACCATTTGCTTTCGACCTCTTTTCTGTAGCTCAGACTCGCAGCTTTTGATCTTGAATTTGAAGTTGCATTTCCATTAGCAATCACGGGGGGGGGGGGCATCCTTTCTTGTTCCCGTTGATTTCATGAGTTTCTGGATTCGTGTTTTGTTTGAGATTTTTGACCGCTATCTTACCCCCTTTTTTAGAAGGCCTCGCGAGCGGGGTCTGGCAGCGGTGCACGCACACTACACGCACATCTCTTCATCACTGGCGCTCGTTTCTCGCGAGGCCCTCTTGGCGGACCTCTCAGGAAAAAAAACCTCGCGAGCTCGTGAGGGGCTCCTCTCAGAAGGAATGCACATCCACAACCACCGAACCAGTTTGAAGCCCGGCTAAAGCAAAGTAAGTCACGGCATCAAGTCTGCAAGGGGAGATGCGAGCACCCAAAAGTATGCTTTAAGCCTAGCCCGAGGAATGAAGTGGTAGTCTATTTACATGAGGGGCTTCCCCTCTCCAAAATGCTCTTACATCGTGAGGGGCCATGCCCAAGATTTCTCCGTGCAGGTTCAAAATAAAGGAGCGAGGGCTCGGCCGGACATATCGCTCGCCTCATCCCCCGAATCGCTCCCAGGCAGCCTGCTGGCGTCGTCGCTGTCGCTGTCCCCACCGCCATCATCCACACCGCCATCAGCCACTCCGCCATCAGATGCGCCGCCATCGACCACGTCGCCCTCATCCGCCGCGACCATCACCGCGTCGTCATTAGAAGCAAAGGCCCTAACCAGAGCGTCCACATTGTCATCCACCCAGTGCGCGAGGTTGCCCCGGACGACCACGGGCACTGGGGCGATGGAGGCAGCAAAATCAAAGTCAGGATTGGTGTTCAGGATATAGCTGAAGATGCGGGAGAATGCACGCCCGAGAAGGCTTCATCTCTTTTCATCCACAAGCTCGCGAGCCCTCTCAGCACGGCTCTCCAGGCGCGTCACAACATCGATGAAGAAGCGAAGATGGCTCGCGTAATCCTCGGCGTGGGGATGAGGGGCGTTCTCATAGCAGATGGTACCTGATAACCCACAAGTATAGGGGGTCAATTGTAGCCTCTTTTGATAAGTAAGAGTGTCAAACCCAACGAGGAGCTAAAGGTAGAACAAATATTCCCTCAAGTTCTATCGACCACCGATACAACCCTACGCACGCTTAGCGTTCACTTTACCTAGAACAAGTATGAAACTAGAAGTACTTTTTAGGTGTTGTTGGATATGTTTGCAAGATAATAAATAGTGTGTAAATAAAAAGTAGGGGCTGTTTAGATAAAGAAACAACTAAGTTAGTTTTAGTAGAGAGCTTGTTGTCACACAAGAAAGTTATTTGTCCCTAGGCAATTGATAACTAGACCGGTAATCATTATTGCAATTTTATTTGAGGGAGAGGCATAAGCTAACATACTTTCTCTTCTTGGATCATATGCACTTATGATTGGAACTTTAGCAAGCATCCGCAACTACTAAAGATCATTAAGGTAAAACCCAACCATAGCATTATAAGGCATCAAGTGCTCTTTATTCCCATACGCAAACAACCTACTTACTCGGGTGTGTGTTTCTATCACTCACGCCACCCACCATAAGCAAATCATGAACATATTGAAAACCCTATAGAGGGGATTCCTCATGCTTGCACGACACGGAGAGCACCATAGGACAACACCAATAATAAAACATGCAACTCAAACCAATCACGATCATCAATTAACCCATAGGACAAAACAGATCTACTCAAACATCATAGGATAGCCACACATCATTGGGAAATAATATATAGCATTGAGCACCATGTTTAAGTAGAGATTACAACGGGTAAAAGAGGGGTTACACCGCTGCATAGAGGGGGGAAGAGTTGGTGATGACGGCGGTGAAGTTGTTGGTGTAGATTGCAGTGACGATGATGGCCCTGGCGGCATTCCGGCACCACCGGGAGAGAGGGGGGAGAGAGCCCCCCTTCTTCTTATTCCTTGACCTTCCCCCTAGATGGGAGAAGGGTTTCCCCTTTGGTCCATGGGCTCCATGGCATGGGAGGGGAGAAGGGTTTCCCCTCTGGTCCATGGTCCATGGACTCAAGGCTGCGCTCCGTGGCCTCCAGCAACAGCGTTCCTCACGCCTCAAGATTTCCTCCTCGTCGGACGGGGCGCCCTTCATCGATTCTAGGGCAACTCTGCGCGCCTCCACCTGTTGCTCCAGGGAGGCGTTCAAGGCCTGGAGCTCCCGCCTGCGCTTCTCAGTGGCTGCGCGGCGATTGTCCGCCTCCCTGGCCTCCTCCAAGGCTCGGGCGCTGGCCTCTCGCGAGGTTGCCAAGGAAGACTCGGCCTTCGCATCGGCGTGCTCGCGCTGGAGGCGCCCGAGGTTGATAGCCACCTTCAGGCGATGCCACTCCTCCACCAGCCGGAGGTCTTCGGCTTCAAGGCGAGCGTCGACGTCTGCGAGTTCTCCATCGAGTCGGCTCGTCGCGCCCATTGCCTCCTGAAAGAGCTCGTGACGGACGACACTCTGCTCGTGCGCAAGCTTAAGCGCGCAACTAGGTCCGTCACCCGCAGCGGGGGTGGCTGACGGGATCCGAAGCGGCTCACCCCCCTACTGTAGGGGGCTAGGGGCTGGCGCCTCCCGGGTCGCCGACCGGCCTTCGGCAGGGGTCCGGACGGGTTGAAGCTCGTTGCTCGAAGAAGGAGCCATGATCGAGGTCATCCAGCCGCCGTCCACAACCAGAGGAGGAGCCCTTGGCACGCTTGCCGCACCCCAGGCGAGGCCACGAAGGAAAGACGGCAAAGGCGCGGGCTCCAGGCGCCAAGTTAGCGTGTTTGCCTCTCCAGTTGAACTCGCGTCGGGCGTGGCATGCTGGCTTGGGGTGCTCAAGGCCTGCAGGGGATTCCAGGCAGGAGGAGGCTGCTTCCCCGAAGACCTCGTGGCCTTAGCAAAAGGGACCCTAAGGAGCCACTGTGAGGAGGGGAAGCAGCACTTGAGAAATCACAAAGATAAGGTACTCACTCGTCTATGGCGATGTACTTCCACTGCTTCAACGGCCGGAAGGCATCACTGCTGCATCTTGGGAACCCTTTCCTCTTGCGGAGCGTATCAAATTCCAGGCGGAGCCGGCCGAAGCACTGGACGTGTCAACCAGCGCAGGGTATGGTTGGTGAGGCTCCCAAGGAGACGACCTCGGGAGTGCTGGGCTGAGGAGAACCCTCGGGCACCGTCTCATGATGCCTCGTTGAGGCCTCGGAAGCTTCGGCCTCAGAAGTAGCGGATTGCGTCGCCCCCTTAGCTGTCGCCCCACGGAATGAGTCGCGGGCTCCCGGGGATGGCACCTCGGGAGCCTTGAGCGGTGCCGACGCCTCAGCGCCCACGCCTCCGGCCTCTAGCGGAGCTCGCCCCCTTGCATCCACACTTGGGGTGAGTTCGGCGCTGGTGGCAGGGATGGGAACCACAAAGACGGGGTTCTCGTAGGGCCCTTCAAGGCCAACTGGACGCAGCCCCCATTCATCGAAGGAGGGCATCTGCCCCGCGAACTCCACCCTGTTCGAGCAGCAGTATAGAAGACAGCCCTACTGCGGCATGTCAGCTGGTGAGGGGTCACCCGTCAAGACCTCAAGCACCGTTCTTCATGCCTCGAGCAGAAGCCCCTCTTCCTAAAGCCTCATATGATCCTGGTCGCTGGATAGGGCCCACATCGGCTGGGAATGGCAGTGGAGGTGGGCGACGCGGCACCGGAGGAACTCCTTCATCACCATGGGCGCAGTCACACCGATATCTTTCAACCTCTTCAACCGTAGCCAGACGAAGGCAAGGTAGGGGTCCGCGAGCTTCTCATGGCCCCAGCTGGAGCTGGGAACGGCGGGCGCCAAAGGGGGCGAGAGCAGTGGGCTAAGCACACCGACGTCCACGAAAATGCACCGTGTCCGAAACCCGCTCGCAGATGGTGGGAGCTCAAAGTCGATCCTCGAGTCTGCTGTCACGGCCACGTCCTGGAAGCTTAGGCATCCCGAGCATTGTCGAGGATCGGTTGGGTGCAGCGAGAACAAATGGCGCAGTAGGGAGACGGAAGGGGGAATGCCCACCATGGCCCTGCAGATGAAAGCAGAGACGGCAAGAAGGAAGACTGATTGGGGATCTAGGTGCAACATATGGATCTGATAGTGGGAGAGCACGGCATTGAAGAAGGCAGAGAAAGGAGGAACCAGGCCAGCCCACAAGGCGTCGATGAAGAATGGAATCTCGGTGCTTGTTCTGTCAACGGAGGCGTGAGATGCGGGCCATGCCGCCGTCCTCCCCCATTCGTTGGATTCAGCGACGAGCGCAGGGCGAACCTTGTCCATGGCTTCCTGGTTCAGCACCAATGACCGGCCAACGGCGGGTTCAACGGTCGAGGGTGGCCCGGCTAAAGGCTGTGACTTCTTCTTTTCCTTCTCCGTTCGCTGGGGAGCCATGGCAACGAGGAGGGCTGAGCTCGGGACCGATTGGAAGAGGAGGTTATTGTTTCGAAAAGGCAGGAGAGTTGGAGGGGCATGTCACCAGCAATAGGGGGATAACTGTGTAAGTCACGGTGGCCGCCTAGCCAGGCGGATATCAAGGCTGTGTGGGGAAGCAGAGACGCCCACGTCCAATCGACCACCACGCGTCAACCAAGGCCGCAGGCTGTTGGGGCCCGCGGTGTTCCGCACTTGCCCCTTGGCTTCGCCTTGAAGCCAAGTCCGAGCGCGCCTTGGGCCTGGGGGCTACTTTCGGCGTCCTGGGAACGGGGGTCCCCAGACTTGCCTGCCTGTGGCCCACGGCGTAGCTCCACCAGTGGCCCTGTACGGGCCATCTTCACCAGCAAACACTTAAGACCCTCATGAGGGGCCAAGCCTCGCGAGGTGGACGACGCAAGACCTCCTCGGGGGCGGCCTCACCAGGCTGGCTCACGAGGGGTGGAGAGATCAAGCCAAGGGGTACCTCGCGAGGTTCCTCTGACGCAAGCCATGACGACCAAGGCCAGGCGGGCACCAAGCGGGCGCCTGCGTGCGTAGTGTCCTCGTTTCCTCTTTGGTGCTAAGGGGCAAGCACAGGTGAGGAGTCCTGAGGCAGCAGGCAAAGGTTTCCCTATCGGTGCAACGAGACCAAGACCAGCAGGACGGCAGGACGGAGGTCACTGTGGAGCCCAAGACGGCGTCATCACGAGAGCCTTTGGCAGGCAAAGACCATCTTTTGTCAGGATAGCTTGTACTAGCTGCCCCCCTTCAAATTGGCCGTTGTGGGATCCCTTCCTGCCTAATATTTGGGAAGAGGACCCGGGACTCTATATATAGGACTAGCCACCACCGTAGGGAAGAGAGACATCTTGGACCGGATCCACTCCACCGAGCCAATCACACAAGCTCACCAAGCATAAGAGCACCTCTCCTCAAGAGGCTATTCTTCCCTTGTAACTGTTCATCCTCAGCCCAAGAGGTAATCCACCACACCACACTGGAGTAGGGTATTACAACACATTGGTGGCCCGAACCAGTATAAATCTTGTGTCCCTTTGTTCTGCGAGTTCGACGCGCTAAGCCTTGAGATTGTGGTGAGGGTGAGAGCTTGGGGGAGGAGAGATCTTCGTGTGCACCCTAGTGTTCGAACCTCGAGGGTTTTGCCGAAACCTGAAATCCGACAACATCAAGCAAATCCTAACAAAATAAATTGACTCTCCAAGCAAAACACATATCATTTGACGAATGAAAACATAGCTCCAAGTGATGTTACCGATAGTGTTGGAGACGAAAGAGGGGATGCCTTTCGGGGCATCCCCAAGCTTATTTGCTTGGATATTCCTTGAATATCAGCTTGGGTTGCCTTGTGCATCCCCAAGCTTAGGGTCTTGTCACTCCTTATTCTCCTCATATCGACATCTCACCCAAAACTTGAAAACTTCAATCAGACAAAACTTAAAGGAACTTTGTGAGATAGGTTTGTATGATAAAGAGCAAACCATTTCACTTTGGTACTGTCAAAGACAAGATTCATAATTGTTTCCACACAAATCCTACTGTAGCATATCATTTCCACAATTTATATTGAGCAATATAAGCCATGGAAACTAGAAAACAAGCAAACTATGCATTGAAAACATAATCTGTCAAAAATAGAACAGTCTGTAGTAATCTGTACTCCAACCATACTTATGCTACTCCAAAAATCCTGAAAAAATAGGAAAAGCTGCGAAATTTGTCTATTAATCTTCTGAAAAATAATTAGCATTTTATCACGCTTGTGTTAAACATGAGAATTGTTATCCTGAGTGCAAAAGTTTCTGTTTTTCAGCAAGATCAAATCAACTATCACCGTAAGCCATCCCAAAGGTCTTACTTGGCACTTTATTGAAACGAAAGCAATAAAGCATGATTACTACAGTGGCATAATCATGTGAACACACAAAAACAGTAGGTAAAAGTGTTGAGTTGTCTCCCAACAAGCGCTTTTATTTAATACCTTTTAGCTAGGCATGCTGATTTCAATGATGCCAACATAAAAGATAAGAATGGAAACATAAAGAGAGCACAATGAAGCACATGGCAAGCACATTTAATTCTAACCCACTTCCTATGCATAGGTATTTTGTGATCAAACAATTTATGGGAACAAGAATGAACTAGCATAGGAAGGCAAAACAAGCTTAACTTCAAAACTTTGAACACATAGAGAGGAAACTTGATATTATTGCAATTCCTACAAGCATAAGTTCCTCCCTCATAATAATTTTCAGTAGCATCATGAAAAAACTCAACAATATAACCATCGCATAAGCATTCTTTTCATGATACATAAGCATAAAATTTGTGTTACTTTCCACATGAGAAAATTTATTCTCATCAATAGTAGTGGGAGCAAACTCAACAAAATAACTATCATGTGAATGAAAATTAAAATCATGATGACAAGTTTTATGATTATCATTATTCTTTATAGCAGACATGTCATCACCATAATCATCATAAATAGCAACTTTTTTGTCATAGTCAATTGCAACCTCTTCCAAAATAGTGGATTCATCACTAAATAAAGTCATGACCTCTCCAAATCCACTTTCATCATTGTAATCATCATAAATAGGAGGCATGCAATCATTATAATAAATTCGCACATCAAAACTTGGGGGACTAAAAGTATCATCTTCATCAAACATAGCATCACCAAGCTTATGGCTTTGCATATCATTAGCATCATGGATATTCAAAGAATTCATACTAACAACATTGCAATCATGCTCAATTTATACCAAACATTCTATTGAATTCTTTTTCTATCAATTGAGCACAATTTTACTTTCCATCATTTTCACGAAAGACATTATAAAGATGATCAATAATATGATGCAACCTTAATTCCATTTTTATGTAGATTTCTTTTATAGACCAAACTAGTGATAAAACAAGAAACTAAAAGATTCGATTGCAAGATCTAAAGATATACCTTCAAGCACACACCTCCCCGACAATGGTTCCAGAAAAGAGCTTGATATCTACTACGCAACTTTATTCTTGTAGACACGTGTTGGGACACCAAGCGTAGAGTTTTGTACGACAATAGCAATTTTTCCTCAAGTGGATGACCTAAGGTTTATCAATCCGTGAGAGGTGTAGGATGAAGATGGTCTCTCTCAAATGACCCTCAATCAAATACAAGAAATCTCTTGTGTCGCCAACACACACAATACAGGCAATTTGTATAGATGCACTAGTTCGGCGAAGAGATGGTGATACAAGTGTAATATGGGTGGTAGAAATATATTTTTATAATCTAAATAAATAAAAACAACAAGGTAGGAAATAGTAAATAGGCACAAAAATGGTATTGCAATGCTTGAAAATGAGGCCTAGGGTCCGTACTTTCACTAGTGCAATCTCTCAGCAGTGCTAATATAATTGGATCATATAATCACCCCTCAAAGTGCGATGAATAATCACTCCAAAGTTCCTATCTAGCGGAGAACATAAGAAGAAATCATTTGTAGGGTACGAAACCACCTCGAAGCTATTCTTTCCGATCGATCTATCCAAGAGTTCGTATTGGAATAACACCAAATAATTTCAGATTCATAATACTCAATCCAACACAAAGAACTTCAAAGAGTGCCCCAGGATTTCTACCGAAGAAACAAATACAAGAACGTGCATCAACCCCTATGCGTAGATTACCCGAATGTCACCTTGGGAATCCGCGAGTTGAGTGCCAAAACATATATCAAGTGAATCAAAATAATACCCCATTGTCACCACGAGTATTCATTTGCAAGACATATACCAAGTGCTCTCAAATCCATAAAAGTATTCAATATGATAAAACAAAATCTCAAAGGGAAAACTCAATTCATCACAAGATAGAGAGGGGAAAATACCATATGATCCGACTATATTAACAAAGCCCGTGATACATCAAGATCGTGACATCTCAAGAACATGAGAGAGAGATTAAAAACATAGCCACTAGTACAAACCCTCAACCGTGAGGGTGGACTACTCCCTCCTCATCGTGGCGGCCGTCGGGATGATGAAGATGGCCACCGGAGATGATTCCCCCTCTGGCATGGTGCCGGAACGGGGTCTAGATTGGTTTTAGGTGGCTACAGAGCCTTGCAGCGTTGAACTTCTGATCTAGGATTTTTTTCGAGGGTTTTCGGAATATTTGTGAATTTATAGGGTAAAGAGGGGGTGCGGGAGGCCACTGAGGTGGGCACAACCCACCTGGGCGTGCCTAGGCCCCCAGGCGCGCCCTAGTGGGTTGTGCCCTCCTCGGGGCACCCCCAGGTGCTGTTGTGGCCCATTGGTGGTCTTCTGGTCCATAAAAAATAGACAAAAAGTTTCGCGGTGTTTGGACTCCGTTTGATATTGATTTCCTGCAATGTAAAAAACAAGCAAAAAACAGCAACTGGCACTGGGTCAATAGCTTAGTCCCAAAAAATGATATAAAGTTGATATAAAATGATTGTAAAACATCCAAGAATGATAAAATAACAACATGGATACTTCATAAATTATAGATACATTGGAGACTTATCAACTATCTCCTCAAACTCGGCCTTGAGCCATTAGAGTTTCTAGGGTAGGCACGGTGAGGCCCTTGATGTTCTTCCATCTTTCTTTGAGGAGTTCTTCCGCCAACGTCATCAACTCTTTGGCCAGTGCTTGTTTCTTGGAGTTCTTCATCTCCATGGGTTGGCCCACCAACATGGAAAACTCGTTGGTCGGTGCTTGCTTCCTGGAGATCTCTGTCTCGAGTGGTTTGTCCGCTGGCAACTCTTTGCCTAGTGCTCCAGGATCCATCAATAAACTGACAAACAAAAAGCAATCGAAAGGAAACTATAAGCGCAATGAAAACGGGAAAAGAATAGGCCATGAGGATCGGTCGGTGCTTCGCAAAAAGAATATTCTTGGAATGAAAATATAGTAGCATCACTGATTCGCCCACCTTTCCTTCATCGGTACAGAAGAAAATAGGCAGAAGTGAGTAGCCAGGAGTGAGGTTTTCTTCGAGGGCAGAAAGGGCTTCAATGAGTGTTCCAGTGAAATGATGGTTGCTTCGTCCAATCCAACTTCGAGGCCACTTTACCACTACTGGTAAAGGTGTGGGTTTTGTGATATGACAGGTCATGACGGGCACACCGGGGTGACCAGTGAGTCTCGACTGTCGCACCTTGCTGTGATTTGGTGGATGGCACGTGGGCCCGGATGCTTTGATGTCCCGCATGTAGATAGAGCGGCTAGTCATATACAGTAGTAGTTTGGACGACAGACGAGGAGCTCCGTCCTAGTTTATTGGTCCCTATGATAATCTGTGCCAAATTTTAACTATAAATTTAACGAACCAAATGTTCATGCATGTCACAAAAATTACATCATTGAAAACTATGTTCAAATACGAATCAAAGGATATAATTTTTGTTAACATGCACTAACATTTTGTCAGTTAAATCTTTGGCAAAAATTTAGCACAAATTACAAAGGAGCCCAATAAAGATTGTACTCTCACATTTTGTTTTGAAGATACTCCCACATAGAAAATATAAATAATGATGCATGTTGGGGCAGCCCACGTTTCCGATAATTTTAGCCGTGGGCTTGTTCACAAATTTTATGAGGCGGTGGTTGTTCACTTAATGCAGGGTCCAGTACCAGACTTGAACGATACAAAGTGCGACCTGGCACACCATAACACCACTTGGAATAAGCAGGTAGCTATCTCAAAAAACAATCAACAACTCAAAAAACAGTGACCTGGCACGTATAAAATTTTAAACCATTGTTTTGATGGAGTGAAAAAAGAAAACTACCCCACCATATGTATATATATAGGCCGGAGCCTCCGCGCTTGGAGGGTTGCTCTATTCACACACTCTCATCCTCTCTAGATATAAACAAGATAGCGGTGGTAACACTATCTTTCTATCCTCATCGCTGGTTACAGATCCGGACGTATCCCCCTCCGCCGGTGAAGGGGAGGAGGGGAAGCGTTAGGCCGTTGTCGACAGCGAGGGAGGAGACCCACTGCCGGCCGCAACGTTATCTCTAGCTGAGCGCCGGTGCGGGAGGTCCTCCGATCCCTTCGTCACTGCCCTAGTGTGGGCGGATCTGGCCTCCTGCCACCAACCTATCCACATCCCGACGACCTTCAGGTATATCTTCCTTCGAAACTGGCCTAGCTCTACTTCCCCAGCTTGCTACATCGATGCGTTGCATCATTTTCTACCTCTCAGCCCCTCTCGGTCGGATGGTCCAACGTCACCTAATTTTTTTTCTATTGTTAGAGGTAAAGATACTTCATGGGGTCGAATCTTGTACTTGGTTCAAACAAGAAATAAAGGGGGGAAATTTAGTATGTACATCGTACTTGGTACAAACAAGAAGGAAAGGGGGTGAAAGTGGTACATACTGGTCATCCAACCGGTCTCTTGATCGAAAAGGGAAATATAGGGGAAACACTATACACACTGGTATGACCACGACTAGATTTGCTATCCACACATAGGAGTAGATGGCTAGAGTGAAAAAATGGGACCATCCCAAATATGTTTCTTGGATGTTTGTTTCTCAGGGCAACAAACTCTGAATCACCACTTTATGCCCCAGTTTAGGTACATGGTGTTGGACTGCTGGTGCACCCACTGTCCCATGCCCTTATAGCAAATATTTAGTTGTTCTTAATCTAATGCCCCTGGTAAAATGAAGCCATGACACTGTTATAAGCCATGAAAAGTTTAGCCAATTTTTTTCTAGTAATTGTTTGAGACTCTGACTGTTTCCTCTGTATCTTTTTGTGCAAACAAGGATATCCATTTCACCTCATTGCTATTGCGACCTTTTGGTGCACTACACAAAACACTTCTTAAAAGAAGTGACTTTTGTGTTGTTGAACTAGAATGTCAGAATGGAACCGTTGGTTCATTTTGGTGGAACTGCACAAAGGGAGATATGTGTTCCAATCTTCATCATCCATATTGGCACCATAACCTTCCTTTAGGTAAGAATGATATTTAATGCATGTATGTCATCTCTATTTTGCGACTGCCATGAGAAAATAATGCTATTGTTTACTAGTATACTTGTACTCCCTCACTAACAAAACCAATTCTGAAATAGAAGGCCAATTATGTACTTGGTTTCACCAACTGGTGAGGAGAAAGAGAAACAAAGCATGAAGAGGAAGACAGAGAATAATAAGGAGGAAATGAAGAAGATCACACGATGGTACCATCCAATGTTATCCTGACATCTTGCTGGTGGTATTGTATTGCTGTGTTGCTACTAGTCTTAATTTACTTGGAAGACTAGCAAGATGCCTGTGCGTTGCACGCAACATCAAGATGCATTTGTATGAGTAGTTTATCTTGTGAGTGAAAAGGATGAACGAGGGAAGGCCTTATTTGCAAATGTGGAGAGGGGTGTGGGTATTTTTCTGCAAAATTGCCATAGTTTCCTTCCTATCCATCAGTATAAATAGGATGGCCTATATTGCAGGATGGAAGGCACACCATCATCACCAACTCTGTTTTTTATAAGAGTAGAGTAGACATAGATAGAGAAATGCATCAGAGTAGTACTTGGATTGACGACACATCATACTAATTAACTGGATTCTGGATGCATGTGTGACCTAGCTCTACATGACCAACAGCACCAAGGTGATCTTCCAGAAGTAGAGGCCTCAGTCGAGGCCATTCAAGGACTCCGGCAACGTCTCCATTACATGTGAGTCGATCCTCCAAGGAGCCCATCCACTTCGGTTGTCTCTCCTGCAATTTCACTTAATTAATTAGGAGTACTTAAGTGGCACTAATTTATTGCTGCCTAATTTTCATGTCAGAGTTAAACAAATCTTTAGTAGCACCCTATGCCGAATCATGTACGTGTGTATGTGTGTCTGCGGAGGTGAATCATGTGGTGGAGCAGGGAGGGAATCCTGGTAGTGTCATGACATAATAATGCTATTGTTCTGTATGTCAATTTATTGCCATTGGTTCAATGGGGCAATGTTTTGCTTATTGTCCATCATGAATTTGATGCTACTATTAAAGTAATATGCTAATGTCATTCTATCCTTTATCACTAAGCTAATAAAGGTTTCACCTTGTTCCTACTTATGCAAACAAGGATCATGTTGTGCCAGTCGTACATTTTAGTGGAACTGCACAAGAGAATACAATGAACTGCATCCCACCCAGTGCTTTAACTCTGCTGGAAGTTCTTGATAATCTTTCGATATAATCTCACCACTGGTAAACAAGAGTGATTTCAACCATACATTTGAAGTGCACAAAAATCCATACCTACTAATAAAGCAAGGTGTGTTTCTCCAAATTTTTCATCCGTTCACCACCGAAATATATTAGAATTTCTTTCTATTCAAGGTGGTACTAAATTTTGGGGCGTTCAACCGCTAGAAAATATAAAGCGCTTCTATCTAAAATTTCATAGCTTGCGCACAACCTTTCTAAGGAAAAGGAAAAATTAATGCCGTGGTGGTGTCGAACTCACAACCTCATGGGTACGTACTGTATGACCAGGCCAACTGCGCTAGCTTTGTTCTATGTCCAAAAAAGAAGTAGGCCATCCTCTACTTCTGCTCAATCTGTCTAGCCCAGTTGGGCCTCCATGAGCGCACCAGCCCCCAATCAAATTATTTTTTCGTCGGTCTATTCAACTCAATGGATAAAGGATAATTTGTTTTGTTGGGATTTTCTCAAAAAAAATCGTCCGTCCATCATCAAGTGATAAAAAGATTTGTTTTTATGGGCCTTTTTTCGGACAGAACGGGGTGTTCATGGGCCACCCATGGAGCACTAAAAAAATGGTTGTGTGAGAATCAAACTCACGATCTTCCCTGTTGTACAGATAGCTGCAACCAACTAGGCTAACATATGGATATTAATTTGTCCCACCTCGCGGCTTTAAAGTGATTGGATTTCTATCAATTTATATACTTTGTAAGTTACATGAAATATCGACAAGATGAGAACTGGTGAAAAGGAATTGCAGGTCCTCTCAGAGGCATTAAAGCAAGGATGCATTTTGACAATTAAAAGAAATTATGTGGGCTGTCTTGGTGGGGGTGGATTAAAGGAAACATGAATAATTAAAAGGACTTTTTTTGCGGAATAACAATTAAAAGGAATTGGGTGGCCTTCTTAGGAAGGAAGGATGGATTTCAAGGACATTCACATGGCAAGGATTGGACGTGTTGGTGGGGTGTATTATAAAGGAAGGATCAACAATTAAAAGGAATTGGTGGGGTGTATTAAAGGAAGGGTCAATAATTATAAAAAGGAAAGTTCACAAAAAATAATAATTATAAGGAATTATGTGGGGATGGATTCACGTGACAGGGATTGGACATGCTCAGGAGTTTCTTAAAAAAGACGTGCATGATATGGCTAAAGGAAATGCGAAAGGAAGGATGACAACGATGGGAGAAATCCCACGAGAACATGCAGCTTCAGCTTCATTGTAATTGCAATCGTAGCAGCCCATCCGATGTAAGTGGGCTAGGATGACCAAGGTTAACCAAGGATGCCCAGCAAAAAAAAAGTTTATAACAATATAAAACACATCTTCGTTTGCAAAAAATGAAAATCCAACAAATTTTATCGACACAGGCACTGTGATCGATCCATCTTCTCTTGAGTGCACTTGCATGTTTTCTTAAAAAAGGGTGCGCTTGAATGTTGGCATGTTTTTTTGCGGGGAGTACATGTTGGCCATCTCCTACCTTTCTTTGCCGTGTACTCAGCACCCATGGGACAACTCTTATTTCTTTTGTTTTTGGTTTTTCTTACCTTTTTTGCATGATGTTTAGTTATCCAACATATTTAATCACTTCGACTCATAGCTCGCTCCCCCTCCTGTCACTCCTACTGCATGGATTTGCTCTTGCCTCCCTTCTTTTGCGAGGAAATAAATCACGCCTAAAGTTCTTGTCTGCCAACACCAACTCTCCTTCCCGCCGTCTGCCGCCTTCTGCAACGAAATGCTGGAATCGTGACGTGCACATACATATGAACAATGTGTGCCTGCAACTATCATATTCTATATTTGAATTATACGTCAATTCAAATGTGAAGGAGACATGTACTATGTGAGGACCCAAACTTTGAACTTTAGATCGATCGAGAAAGGAAAAACAATGCACAAGTTGCCTTCGTTTAAAACGATGTGGTAGAAAGCAATGTGCGACTTGAAGGACATGATCGATTGAGGATTTTGCTATCAGTCTATGGATAATATGGGGTCACAGAAGTATGAAGTTCTTGAAAACCAGAAGGCCAAGTTTTTTGATGCGAAATTGACACGTGAGAAGAGAAGGCCCGACAACGGATAACATCCATCGCAAGGCAACAATGCAGACGCATCAAATGTTACATTTGCAAAGATGCAACAAAGAAGAAACAAGCGGGACAAGCACTTATTGCATTCTCTATACTAAGCTTTGCAAAAAAGGTAAACACCTACTTTGGGACACCTTTTGTTTCAACTTGACACAATGAAGCAGGCAAGTGGGCCTTTTGTTTCAACTTGACACAATGAAGCTGGCAAGTGGGGATATAATGGGCCAGCGTGTTAAAATAGAGAACGTGGCTCTGAGGAAGGGAGGTGTTGAGGCATGTCTACTAGACTAGGACATGCGATTTTCTCCTCCCGTTGCAAAGCACGGGCATGTTTGCTAGTATATACTATTGAGTGATTCCAGTGAGTGATTTATCATATCTTCTTGGACTACTTGAATAAGCTTTTTTGCTCAGGTTGGTACCGACCTAAGGCCTTCATCCATATTAGTTTGTTGTCATCTCTATTTGTATCGTGCTACTGTGTTGCTACTGACATGAGAAACTCCTTTATCTTTGCACGTTAAAGTTTTGAAACCTATGATACATGGCAATGCTTTGAGTGTTGAGCTAATTGGCACTAATTAAATAAACTAATACCTCTCTTTAAGCAATACTACTATGTTGCTAACTTTACCCATTAAGATAATGAGGGTGCTTCTATTTGTTAGTGTATGTTTCATCAACTAGTTCCACTATTACAGTAATCTCACTCTCTCAATATATGTTCCAAAAGGGATGCTTGATTTCGGTGTAACTGCACAAAAACTTTGGGTACTTCATTGCCTCGACTGCTTCCGTCATTTCCTGTCAGTTGCTTATCTCGGCTTCCAGTCAAAGGAAATAGTAATTGATATGCTACCTCACACAGGTTGGTATAGGTCTTTATCCGGATTATTGTGCTTGTCATATGTATTAGTAATTTGGTATTGTGCTACCGTTTGCCAATTTCATAAAGGAGTGTCTTGGAGCATGAACTCGCAGGAAAATCATTACATTGGGTGATTTCAGTAGAACTGCACAAAAAGATTAGATGGACAGATACTTATGCTGCTGCTATGTACTCCAAAGTTCACTCAGACAAGCATCGATGTAGACAAGAATAAGTGCCTATATTCATTCGAGTATCAACCGGCGTCAATCAGTTGTCAAACTCCAAGTATTGGGAGAGTGAATGCCAAAAATATTGCTTGGTGCATAGCCCAGAAAACGCAGTCCAGTCTTTGGTCCCAACTTGTGTGTGATGCCCCAAGACCGGCGCTCCAGATGCCTTCCTTGTTTTTTCGAGATTCATCGTGTGATTTTTTTGGTTCGTTGCATTTCTCCTTGCATCATGTGCATTGCATCATGTCATCTTGCAACCCGTTTTAAAAAACTCAACCAAATAAACCGTATGGATCTTTGATCCATTTAAACTGAGGGGACTCACATGGTGATTGCTCTTTATAACATATCCTCCCAATATTAGGGAGCTATATAAAATATTCCATTAGTTTGGAATTAACCGCAACAAACTTGCATTATAAATCCCTCTCGTTTCTAAACTATTTTTGCATCCATGATCTTTCCTCCAAGGCCCTTCTCCAAGTGCAAACCATTTCACTTCTTCCTTCTTTCAAATTTCACCCACTTATTGCAAGTGGCATTATTTTTGTTCCGTAAAATTTTCATTCTTTTCCTATTAATCTTAAACCATTCCTACACCCTCTCTGCCTAATTTCAGATCCTTTGGACTTGTTTTGGTTGGATTCAAAAATGGCTCAAGTTTGAATCTAATTCAAGCTTGAATTATTTTTCTCTCCTGAAAAATGCCCAAACAAGTTTATTCAAATCCTTCATAATTCCACGAGTCTAGAAATATTCTCACTTCTTTCAAATTCATCCCCAACATCCCTGACCTTTTCCCTTTCGAAAGCTGTCTATTTATGGGCAGAATTAAAAGAAAAGGAAATAGGGGAGAGGGAGAGGACAGTCCAGCCTAGCTGGGCCTCCCAGCGGCCATCCCTCCCCGCAGTCCTTCAGGCCCAGCACCAGCTAGCCACCTCTAGGCCCACCTAAACCCTAGGCCCAATTCCACCGCTGGCCTCTTGGGCCTCACTTCCAGCCGGCCCACTCCCTCCCGAACCCTAGGCCGACCGCTCCCTTGCCCGACATCTCCCTCTCGATCCCTCCCTCGCACCTCGCGCCGCCAGGAGGCAGAGCGCTGCTTCGCTCGATCTCCTCGTCTCTCTCCTTCCCTCGTCCTCCTCCCGACCGCGTCATGCCTGCGGAGCCGCACGCCCCTCGCCCTCCTGCTTCTCAGCCGGCCTCCTTCCTCCATGGCACCTCCTCATCGCCCAAGGCCTGCAACCCTGTGCCTCCCTCCACGGGCGGGCTTGAGCAGGAGCTCCCCGAGCCGGTGCTCGTCGGTCACCTCCACACGCCCTCTGTCGTCCGTTTCCGGCGCCTCCGACCCTCCTCTGCATCCTCTCCCCATCACCATGGCACGACGCCCGAGCGCCTCCTGCCGCGAGCTCCACTAGGACCATGTCGCGGCCCCACCTCCAAGTTCGCTGCCGCCAAGCGCCGCCCTTGCCCATGCCCGACGCTGCCAGTAGGGCCCCGTTCCCATCTCCGGCGCCTCAAGACCCATGCCCGAGCCCTCTGCTCGAGCAGGAGCTTCGCCTCCTTGCTTCGCGCCAAGGCCGACGCCGGCCACTTCGCCTTCGCCTCCTGCCGCCGGCGCACCGCCGGACCTCCACCTCGCCCTGTTCTTCACGCTGCCTGTCGGCGCTCCATTTCTTCCTTGCTGTGAACACATTCGGCCATGGATGTTTTGAGTCATTTGTCTCATGCACACGTCGTGTTTTCCTCCAAATCCACGGAAGGCCACCGTGCAACAATAACCAAGCACCCATGGACGCAAGTACCAACCGCCGCATTCCGTTTCATATTTGTCAAGGCCGAGAGGATGCCAAGTACCACGACGTCGATGCCCCTCAAGTTCGACTACATGGAACCGCCAAGTACCCCTAAGCGCGAAGATGCCAAGACCGTTTCGGGATTCATCAAGTACCGCTACCGATGACTCGAACATCTACAAAAACGTGTTCCACTACCGTCGCTGAGATTGCGAGAACCTCTACTGACGACCTCGGAGCTTGAACGACGGCCGTTGTCGAAGACTTGTACCTCTACCGCTTCCCGAACATGAACCACTACTTCTACTACCGTCGCGAGAATGACTACTTCCTCTATGAACCCGAACTGCTCCGAGAATGCACCCTAGGAAGGTATAACCATCTGAACGACGCCCGTGGACGAATGCATGTGATGTATGAGATGCTCGTGGTTGCACCGTGTCCGAGTTGTTCTTTGCACGTTCCTCGTTTTCCATGTTACCGATACGTGGGACACCCGGTAATTGCCGTGGCCCCCTTTTCCTTCCGCCATGGTGACAGTGCTTCATATCATGTTCATATCAACTTTTAACAAAAAATGTTTAAAACTTGCACATGTCATCCGCATCATGATAACAACATTTAAAATGGTTTAAATTGTTGTTTGCATTAATTTGCTAAATGCATATGGAGATTTACCATATTTGTTGTTTGTTATATCCGGCCCCATTTAAATTGTTTAGATAGTATAGTTTTGTTATGCTTCACCTCTTGCCATGCTAACCAACATTTAATATTGTTGAGTACATAAACGGGAGAGAACTAAATAAGTCGTGTGGTGTTTCGTCAATATGCAACTCGTTGCATATTGAGTTACACTTAATTTGTAGTATTGTTTGTGCACTTTGCCATGCCATGCCTCTTTAAACCGGACATGCATTATACTTGGTTGTGCATCATGACATGCTTATGTGATGGTTGTTTACTATGTTGCTTGCTTCTTTCCGGGTTGCTTCTCTCATTAGCTTCGGTTCCGTTCCGGAGTTGTGAGGATTCGTTCGTCTACGTCCGTTTGTCTTCTTCATGGACTCGTTCTTCTTCCTTGCGGGATCTCAAGCAAGATGACCATACCCTCAAAATCACTTCTATCTTTGCTTGCTAGTTGCTTGCCCTATTGCTATGCCACGCCACCTACCACTTGCTATATCACGCCTCCCATATTGCCATGTCAAGCCTCTAACCCACCGTCCTAGCAAACCGTTGTTTGGCTATGTTACCGCTTTTGCTCAGCCCCTCTTATAGTGTTGCTAGTTGCAGGTGAAGATGAAGTTTGTTCCATGTTGGAACATGGATATGTTGGGATATCACAATATCTCTTATTTAATTAATGCATCTATACACTTGGTAAAGGGTGGAAGGCTCGGCCTTATGCCAGGTGTTTTGTTCCACTCTTGCCGCCCTAGTTTCCGTCATACCGGTGTTATGTTCCTTGATTTTGCGTTCCTAACGCGGTTGGGTGTTATGGGAACCCCTGGACAGTTCGCTTTGAATAAAACTCCTCCAGCAAGGCCCAATCTTGGTTTTACATTTGCCTAACAACCTATACCTTTTCTTTGGGTTTTCGCGAGCCCGAGGGTCATCTTTATTTTAACCCCCCGGGTCAGTGCTTCTCTAAGTGTTGGTCCGAACTGGCGATGTCCGACGCCCCCTGGGAAACCAGGGTCTATGCCAACCCGACATCTTGCCCATCCGATGTGCCCTGAGAACGAGATATGTGCAACTCCTATCGCGATTTGTCAGCACATTTGGGCGACTTTAATGGTCTTGTTTTACCATTGTTGAAATGTCTTGTAACCGGGATTCCGAGTCTGATCGGGTCTTCCTGGGAGAAGGAATATCCTTCGTTGACCATGAGAGCTTGTGATGGGCTAAGTTGGGACACCTGAGGGAGTCCTGGATTAGGGGGTCTCCGGACAGCCGGACTATCTCCATTGGCCGGACTGTTAGACTATGAAGATACAAGATTGAAGACTTCGTCTCGTGTTCGGATGGGACTCTGCTTGGTGTGGAAGGCAAGCTAGGCAATACGGATATGGATATCTCCTCCTTTGTAACCGACCTTGTGTAACCCTAACCCTCTTCGGTGTCTATATAAACCGAAGGGTTTTAGTCCGTAGGACAATAACCACAAAATACAATCATACCATAGGCTAGCTTCTAGGGTTTAGCCTCTCTGATCTCGTGGTAGATCTACTCTTGTACTACCCATATCATCAATATCAATCAAGCAGGACGTAGGGTTTTACCTCCATTAAGAGGGCCCGAACCTGGGTAAAACATTGTGTCCCTTGCCTCCTGTTACCATCAGGCCTAGACGCACAGTTTGGGACCCCCTACCCGAGATCCGCCGGTTTTGACACCGACATTGGTGCTTTCATTGAGAGTTCCTCTGTGTCGTCGCCCTTAGGCTTGATGGCTCCTACTATCATCGATAGCGATGCGGTCCAGGGCGAGACTTTTCTCCCCGGATAGATCTTCGTATTCAGCGGCTTTGCACCGCGGGCTAATTCGCTTGGCCATCCGGAGCAGATTGAAAGCTACGCCCCTGGCCGTCAGGTTAGATTTGGAAGTTTGAACTACACGGCCGACATCCGCGGAGACTTGATCTTCGACGGATTCGAGCCACAGCCGGGCGCGCTGCACTGCCACGACGGGTATGACCTAGCTCTGCCACCGAACAGTACCCTAGAGGCCGCGCCCGCATCAGCTCCGACCCTTAGCTCGGAGCCAACTGCGCCAATCGAGGATGGGTGGCTAGACACCGCCTCAGGGGCTGCAGTCTCAATGGCGATCGAGCCGAACACCAGCCTAATCCTCTGCGAAGCCCGTGACTCCAAGGTGCCGGACTCTTTTCCGGACTCCGAACCGTCCGCGCCCCTGCCAATCGAATCCGATTGGGCGCCGATCATGGAATTCACCGCCGTGGATATCTTTCAGCACTCGCCCTTCGGCGACATTCTGAATTCACTAAGGTCTCTCTCTTTGTCAGGAGAGCCCTTGCCGGACTATGGCCAACTGGATTGGGATGTGGACGACGAAGAAATTCGATGCCCACCCACCACCCTCTTCGTAGCCACTGTCGATGATTTAACCGACATGCTCGACTTCGACTCCGAAGACATCAACGGTATGGACGACGATGTAGGAGACGAACATGAACCAGCGCCTAAAGGGCACTCGAAAGCCACCTCGTCATATGACATATACATGGTGGATACACCCAAAGAAGGCAATGGCGATGAGATAGCGGAGGATGACCCCTCCAAGAAGCAACCCAAGCGCCGTCGTCAGTGGCGCCGCTCTAGGTCCCGCCAAAGCAAAAGTGGTGATACCGGCACAGGAGATAATAACACTCCGGACAAGAGGATCCCATCGAACAAGAGCGCTTCAAGCGCCGGCTTATGGCCACGGCAAATAGCCTGAAGAAAAAGCAGTAGCAGCTTCAAGCTGATCAAGATCTGTTAGCTGACAGATGGACCGAAGTCCTCGCAGCCGAGGAATATAAACTCGAGCGCCCCTCCAAGAATTACCCAAAGTGCAGGTTACTACCCCGACAGGAGGAGGAAGCGTATGATACGGCTGATCGGCCACCTCGTGGTCGCGATAGAGAGGCATTCCAGCCAAAAGCTCAGCCTCCACCCCGACGCCATTCCGATAAAAAGGCATGGGGAGATACGCTAGACCTGCAAGACATATTGGAGGACAAAGCAAAGCATGCAAGATCGATCTACGGATCACGAGGGCGCACTACTCTGCGAGACGATAAACGTCACGCCGGATACAGTAAAAGCAAATCCGGCCGGGCCGAACACAGCGGGCAAGACCCTTTCGAGCTGCGTCGCGATATAGCCCAATACAGAGGCGCCGCACACCCCTTATGCTTCACAGACGAAGTAATGGAACATCAATTCCCAGAAGGTTTCAAACCTGTAAATATTGAATCATACGACGACACAACAGATCCCGCAGTATGGATCGAGGATTTCCTCCTCCACATCCACATGGCCCACGGTGATGACTTACACGCCATCAAATACCTCCCACTAAAGCTCAAATGACCAGCGTGGCATTGGCTTAACAGCTTGCCAGCGGACTCCATTAGCTGTTGGGAAGATCTGGAAGCCGCATTCTTCGACAAATTTCAGGGCACTTATGTGCGACCACCAGACGCCGATGACTTGAGCCACATAATTCAGCAACCAGAAGAGTCGACCAGGCAATTCTGGACTCGGTTCCTTACAAAGAAAAATTAGATCGTCGATTGTCCGGATGCAGAGGCCTTAGCGGCTTTCAAACACAATATCCGAGACGAGTGGCTAGCCCGGCACCTTGGTCAGGAAAAGCCGAAATCTATGGCGGCTCTCACGACGCTCATGACCCGCTTTTGTGCGGAAGAAGACAGCTGGCTAGCTCGCAGTAATAACATATCAAAGAACCATGGTACCCCGGATACCAAGGACGGCAATAGCAGGTCACGTCACAACAAACATAAGCACCGCATTAACAGTGAAAATACCGAGGATACGGCAGTCAATGCCGGATTCAAAGGCTCTAAACCCGGTCAGCGGAAAAAGCCATTCAAACAAAGTACGTTGGGTCCGTCTAGCTTGGACCGTATACTCGATCGCTCGTGTCAAATACACGGAACCCCAGACAAACCAGCCAATCACACCAACAGGGATTGTTGGGTGTTCAAGCAGGCTGGCAAGTTAATTGCTGAAAACAAGGACAGGGGGGCGCATAGCGATGACGAGGAGGAGCCCCGGCAGCCGCACACCGGAGGACAGAAGAGGTTCCCCCCACAAGTGCGGACGGTGAACATGATATACGCAACCCACATCCCCAAGAGGGAGCGGAAGCGTGCGCTCAGGGACGTATATGCGTTGGAGCCAGTAGCCCCAAAATTCAACCCTTGGTCCTCCTGTCTGATCACCTTCGATTGCAGGGACCATCCCACTAGTATCCGTCATGGCAGATTTTCCGCACTGGTCCTAGACCCAATCATTGACGAATTCCACCTCACTCGAGTCCTTATGGATGGTGGCAGCAGCCTGAACCTGCTTTATCAGGACACAGTGTGCAAAATGGGTATAGACCCCTCAAGGATCAAACCCACAAAAACGACCTTTAAAGGTGTCATTCCGGGTGTGGAGGCCCACTGCACAGGCTCAATTACACTGGAAGTGGTCTTCGGATCCCCAGATAATTTCCGAAGCGAAGAGTTAATCTTCGATATAGTCCCGTTCCGCAGTGGTTATACACGCTGCTCGGGCGAACCGCATTTGCTAGATTCAATGCGGTACCGCATTATGCATACCTCAAGCTCAAGATGCCAGGACCTCGCGGAGTTATTACAGTCAATGGAAACACAGAGCGCTCTCTCTGAACAGAGGAGCACACCGCGGCCCTCGCAGCAGAAGCGCAAAGCACCCTCTCAAGGCAATCAACCAGTTTGGCGCTTCAAAGCCCGGACACCTTCAAGCGCGCTCGGGGCAATCGGCAAATAGACCGCCTGGCGCGATCTGAGCTCGCGTAGCAATACGGCGGCCACCCCAATCTCAGCCCAACAGCGAAACTCGTGCCGTGCGTACATAATTACGCATTAAAAATACCATGGGCACAGGTGGGGAGGGGGGCACAACTGCAGCACGCCCCAAGACGCGGCCTAAACCGCACTAGGGGCTTCCCGTTTGGTTAATTTTTTTAGGACCTTAATATGTGGAAACACTTTCGGCAGCACTATTGCCGAACACATGATGCAGCAACCAAGGAGGCAGACAACTACGTCATACCATGGAATTCCCAGGTGGATTACAATAACGAGCAAAATATTCGATTTAATATCATTCCTCAGCTTGCCCTTTGAAGGGACATAGTCCTACTCTTTGCTTATCGCACTATCTATATCACTCTGCTTTAACGCAATTTTCTAATAAACAATGCATGACATTACGACTATTATTGCATTCCTGTTATATATATATATATATATATATATATATATATATATATATATATATATATATATGTGTGTGTGTGTGTGTGTGTGTGTGTGTGTGTTAATTAATGACGCCTTGCAACCGTACACCTTGGTACGGCTAATACACCAGGGGCTTATGTACCTCACCATACGGTGTGAAAAGTCCGAACACTTTCACAAGTGCGGCACCCCGAACTTATAGCATTATATGCATCAGCTCCGAATCATGTCTTTGGTCAAATGTTGGGTTTGCCTGGCTCCTATGTTTTGGTACCTTACGTTCCGCTCTATCGGCTAAGGTAGTGCTAGGAGAACTACTGCGATTGTGCCCCGGTTCTGCTGGGTTCAGCACCTCGGTAGAGAAAGCTAAAACTGACTGTCATGATAAGGCGAGAGACTGGTCGTTGTTCGGCGAGGTTTTCGAGTCCCTAAAGACTTATGCCGCTTAGAGCGAGGGGCCGGCCCTGTCCGGCTTAAAGGCGTGTATCGCGCCCCAAATTCGGCCTTCTGAATACTAGGGGCTTCGCCGAAATTTAAAATTATAGAATTCTATGGCTAAGTGAGAGTGATAAAGCATTATTAGTCCGGTTGCCTTGTTCGTTGTGCTGAGCACCTCCCTCGAAGGACCCAAACATGGGAACAAGAGTGCTCAGGTTTATCCCGAACACCCCAGCACTCGTGGCATGGGGGCAGAAGCCGAGGACTAGCCATCTCTCAGATTGGATAAACAGCCAAACAAAAGGTAATATTTTAAATTCAAACAAGTGTTGCATAGCGCATATGAAACAAGTTTTCATAAATACAGGATAAAACGAGCAAGTCTCACTCAAATATTACATCTTTTGAACACTCGTCCGCTATGAGACGGCACCCGGCAGAACACCCTCATAGTACATATCGGGGTGGAGGTGCTCCTTGCCCTCCGGCGGCCCCTCCTTGATCAGCTTCACAGCGTCTAGCTTGACCCATTGCAATTTCCCAGGGCAAAAGCCCGGCGTGCACCTTTGTAGGATCAAAAGTATGTCTAGAGGGGGGGTGATTAGACTACTTGACCAAATAAAAACTTAACCTTTTCCCAATTTTAGTTCTTGGCAGATTTTAGCTATTGTAGGACAAGTCAAGCAATCATCACACAATTCAAGCAAGCATGCAAAGAGTATATTGGCAGCGGAAAGTAAAGCATGCAACTTGCAAGAATGTAAAGGGAAGGGTTTGGAGAATTCAAACGCAATTGGAGACACGGATGTTTTTCCCATGGTTCGGATAGGTGGTGCTATCCTACATCCACGTTGATGGAGACTTCAACCCACGAAGGGTAACGGTTGCGCGAGTCCACGGAGGGCTCCACCCACAAAGGGTAACGGTTGCGCGAGTCCACAAAGGGCTCCACCCACGAAGGGTCCACGAAGAAGCAACCACTCACAAAGGGTCCACAAAGTAGCAACCTTGTCTATCCCACCATGGCCATCGCCCACACAGGACTTGCCTCACTAGCGGTAGATCTTCACGAAGTAGGCGATCTCCTTGCCCTTACAAACTCCTTGGTTCAACTCCACAATCTTGTCGGAGGCTCCCAAGTGACACCTAGCCAATCTAGGAGACACCACTCTCCAAGAAGTAACAAATGGTGTGTAGGTAATGAACTCCTTGCTCTTGTGCTTCAAATGATAGTCTCCCCAACACTCAACTCTCTCTCATAGGATTTGAATTTGGTGGAAAGAAGGTTTGAGTGGAAAGCAACTTGGGGAAGGCTAGAGATCAAGATTCATATGGTAGGAATGGAATATCTTGGTCTCAACACATGAGTAGGTGGTTCTCTCTCAGAACATATGAGTTGGAATTGTGTATGTGTTCTGATGGCTCTCTCCATGAATGAAGAGGAGGTGGAGGGGTATATATATAGCCTCCACACAAAATCCAACCGTTACACACAATTTTCCAATCTCGGTGGGACCGAATCAACAAACTCGGTCGGACCGAAAATGTAAACCTAGTGACCGTTATAGATTTTCGGTGGGACTGACATGCAACTCGGTAGGACCGATATGGTTAGGGTTTGGGCATAACGTAATCTCGGTGAGACCGATTACACAAACTCGGTGAGACCGAATTTGGTAATTAGCTAACCAGAGAGTTGGTCAGGCAAACTCGGTGGGACCGATTTGCTCTTTCGGTGAGACCGAGAAGTTACAAAAAGGAAACACTGAATTTACATTGCAATCTTGGTGGGACCGATTGCATATCTCGGTGGGACCGAAAATATTGCAATAGGTAACAGAGAGTTTGCAATCCCATCTCAGTGAGACCGAGATCCCTATCGATAGAACCGAATTGCTAGGGTTTGGCAGTGGCTTATGACAAGTGAAACTCGGTGGCGCCGGATAGAAAGAATCAGTAGGTCTGAGTTTGGCTTTGGGTTTAGGTCATATGTGGAAGTGGGAAAGTAGCTGAGGATTTTGGAGCATATCATTAAGCACATGAAGCAAGAGGCTCATTAAGCAACACCTCATCCCTCCTTGATAGTATTGGCTTTTCCTATGGACTCAATGTGATCTTGAATCACTAAAATGTAAAATGAAGAGTCTTGAGCTTGAAGCTTTAGCCAATCCTTTGTCCCTAGTATCTTGAAGGAGTTCCCACAACCTTTAGTCCATGCCACTCCATTGTTGAACTTATCTGAAACATACTAGATAGAAACATTAGTCCAACAAGAGATATGTTGTCATCAATTACCAAAACCACCTAGGGAGCACTTGTGCTTTCAATCTCCCCCTTTTTGGTAATTGATGGCAACATACATCAAAGCTTTAGATAAAGATATAAAGAACAGCAAGTAAAGCTTTGGAAGGACATGTAACAAGCATAGGCTCCCCCTACATGTATGCACTCGTGTAAATATGAAATATAGAGGCATGTGAGAGCATAACCATGACAGAGTAGGCAATGTGTTACATGTATCTTGGCCATATGCATCAGAGCAAAAGATTATCAAGGAAAATACCTTCATGCTCATGAGTCCTTCTTGCAAACAGTATGTACATAAGCAAGAACGCCTCATACTTGTGATTTTGATGCATATACTTACCTTGTGGTCTTGAGTTGGCTTAGGATGGAATGAACCTGCACAAACAAAGTTAGATAACACAGGTACATCCACTAGCCAGAGCAAACAACAGAAACCACAAGAATGCCAAGACTGGGATGACATGTAGAGAGTGAGTACAAGGTACCACATTGGATTCAACATGTCCCCAAGAGTAAAGATATGCAATGAATTTGACTGATTTCTTTCCCTTAGGTGTCTTGCTCCCCCTGAATCTTACATGGGATATTGGGAGAAGATAGGGAACAGAAAATCAGAGCTGAAAGATATGAATAGAACTTAATTCAAATGAGTACATATGAATATGTCTTTCCCCCAAAAAGACATGTGGCATCTCTCTTCTTGAACATCAAGCATCTGGGATCCTTGAGTATTCTCTCCCCCTGGAGATTTCTTTCTCCCCCTTAATATTTGGGATCCTTGAGTATTCTCTCCCCCTTAGTACTTTCTCCTTTGTAGGTGATAAGCTTTTGATGTGATCTCTCTCTCCCCGATGATAAGCTTTGATGTGATCTCTCTCTACCCCTTTGACATCAATTTCCAAGAAGGTTTTTCCTGGAATCCGTCGAATAGGTTTGGTCCTTGAGATTCAGCACAAAGCAGTGAATAAGACTGTGATGCTTGTAGAGGACAAGATTCATTGAGTGGAGCTGGATCAGAAGAAATATAGAATATGTGGCAAACTGTTTTTCCTGTTGCGAAGTCGGTGGCACCGAGTGGCATGTTTTGGTGGTACCGAACGGATTCGGTTGGACCGAAAATGACAATTCGGTGAAACCGAGTTCATCACAGAGAAAACTCTTGTCACCTCAGCTCACTAGTCAAGTAAGATCTCACAAAGATTTGCAATGAATTAGCTGAAAGATTTGCAAGGAATTTGATGCAGAAATATGCAGAACAAAAATCAAAAAGAAAAGAGAAGAAACTGAAAGATCTAGATGAAGTTTTTTTTTGAAAAAGAGAAAGAAACTAAACATGCATGAGACAAATGCAATAACACAGAAAAGAACACAAGAGAACTTCATCTAGAATTGGGCGGTGACATAGTCACCTATGTTAGAGTATATTGACTTAGGAGTCAAGTGAGAACACTTGATCATAGGTCATACTCATTGTTTAAGCTCAAAATGGGGTTACCATTTTTCGTTTAAGCATCTTGATGTATTCACATCTTGTTGAGTTGCTTTGACTCATGTCTTGGAGTAAAGCTTCTCTAAGATGGAATAACATACCTTGGGTGGTGGTGTGGTTCTTGCTCATGTAGTTGAACTTGTGTGGGTGCTCAAGGTTGATGTAGCTCATCAAGAGTTGGGAGCACCACTTGGAGTTTGAGTTCATCTAGCTACATGGGTTAGTTCTTGCAAGGAAGAGCACTTGTGTATCCAAAAATGACAATCATGAAGCTCAACATAGAATTTGTCAAAGGATATGTTTGAATGGTTTTGTGCTTCCTAGTCTTCAACCACCATTTTGTAGAGTCTTGGTGATGTAGAGATTGCTCAAGATGCGAGTGAGTCGCAATCTCATGGAATTAGATTCAACCAAGCACCTACATGGGTTAGACAACATGCAAGGTACAAATATATCCAAGACATAAGATAGTTATCATAAGAGATATATCATGGATTAGTCATAAGCTCATGTCTTGCATGTATCCAATGGAGTTTCTACTCCAAGTTCGAAGCATCAATGATGTTCAATTCACCTCTCAACTTGCAAAATACTTTCTCATCAAGAGGTTTAGTAAATATATCCGCTAATTGCTTATCGGTGCGAACATGCTTAAGATCAATGTCACCCTTAGCAACATGATCTCGAATGAAATGATGACGAACTTCAATATGCTTAGTTCGAGAATGTTGTACAGGATTATGACCAATTTTGATAGCAATTTCATTGTCACAAAGCAGTGGAACATGTTTCACATAAATCCCATAATCTTTAAGAGTTTGGGTCATCCAAAGTAATTGAGCACAACATAAACCAGCGGCAATGTATTCCGCTTCGGCGGTGGATAAGGACACCGAGTTTTGTTTCTTGGAAGACCAAGACACAAGAGATCTACCAAGAAATTGACAAGTACCCGAAGTGGACTTTCTATCAATCTTGTCTCCGGCATAATCCGAGTCGGAATAGCCAACAATATCAAAAGAAGACCTCTTAGGATACCAAATGCCAAAATTTGGTGTATGGATTAAATATCTCACTATCCTTTTCACAGCCTTAAGATGACATTCCTTAGGAGTAGCTTGATATCATGCACACATGCACACACTTAGCATAATATCGGGACGTGAAGCACATAGGTATAACAATGAACCAATCATAGAGCGATAAACCTTTTGATCAACCGGTTCACCATCTTTGGTCAAATCATTATGTCCACTGGTAGGCATGGGTGTAGACATACCTTTGCATTCTTGCATATTGAACTTCTTGAATAAGTCCTTGGTGTACTTCGTTTGAGAGACAAATGTACCTTCCTTAGTTTGCTTGATTTGCAAACCGAGAAAGAATTTGAGTTCACTCATCATAGACATCTCAAACTTCTCTGACATTAGCTTTCCAAACTTCTCACTAAAGAGAGGGTTAGTTGAACCAAATATGATATCATCGACATAAATTTGGCATACAAATAGTTCTCCATTAACCCTTTTAGTAAAAAGAGTAGAATCAATTTTACCAATTTCAAAACCACTTGTAGTAAGGAACTTGGTCAAGCATTTATACCATGCTCTAGGAGCTTGTTTAAGACCATAAAGAGCTTTGTGAAGTTTGTAAACATGATTTGGTTTTTTAGGATTGACAAAGCCGGGAGGTTGTTTGACATAAACCTCTATTTCACCATTTAGAAAAGCACTTTTAATGTCCATTTGGTATAAGGTGATATTATGGTGATTAGCATAGGCAAGTAAGATGCGAATGGACTCAAGTCTAGAAACGTGAGCATATGTCTCACCATAGTCCATACCTTCGACTTGTGTGTATCCTTGGGCGACGAGACGTGCTTTGTTGCGAACCACTTGTCCATCTTCATCTTGCTTGTTGCGAAACACCCATTTGGTACCAATGATGTTGTGGTTGTTGTCGGGCTTCTCAACCAATGTCCAAACTTGGTTTCTCTCAAAATTGTGTAGCTCTTCATGCATAGTGTTTATCCAATCCGGATCTTCCAATGCTTCTTCAACCTTCATAGGTTCAATGCTAGAGATGAATGAATAGTTTTCACAAAAGTTAGCTAAACGAGTTTTTGAGCAAGTGATTCTTTCGGTTTGTATATCATTGAGGATTTGCTCGACGGGATGATCTTTGGCAATTCTTGCTCGAACTCGTGAGAGCTTTTGCATGGGTCTTCGTTGAACATCTTCTTGTTCTTCTTCTTGGCCTTCTTCATTGTTGTCGTCGTCGTTCTCTTGTCGTGGTGGAGAAGGAAGTTGTTGATGTTCGTCTTGATGTATTTCCTCGTTTTCTTCATCTTGGTGTGCCCCACTTGTGGATGCTTCCGTGTCAATTCTTGGTTCACCTTGTCGTGAAGTAGAAGATTCCACTTGGACGGATGAAGTACTCTCCTTCACCTCCGTTGGACGAATTTTGCCAATGGACAAGTCTTGGATTGCTTCTGAAGGGTCTTTGTCTCCTACATCAATTGGCAATTGCTCTACTTGCGAGCCATTAGATTCATCAGACTTCACATCTACCGTCTCTTCAACCTTTCGGGTGAAATTGTTGTAGACACGGTAAGTGTGAGAGTTTGAGCCATAACCGAGTAGAAAACCTTCATGAGATTTAGGAGCAAACTTTGAACGACGATGCTTATCAAGAATGTAGCACTTTGAGCCGAATACTCGAAAGTATCCAACTTGGGGTTTGTTACCGGTGAGAAGCTTGTATGCCGTCTTGCCGAGTAGCTTGTGAAGATATAAGCGATTTGTTGCGTGACAAGCTGTCTCAACCGCTTCCGCCCAAAAGTGCTTCGGCGTCTTGTATTCATCAAGCATCGTTCTTGCCATTTCGATGAGCGTCCGGTTCTTCCTCTCAACAACTCCATTTTGTTGAGGTGTGTACGTAGCCGAGAACTCGTGTGAAATCCCTTCTTCGTCAAGAAAGGTGTCCACATTTGCGTTCTTGAACTCCGTTCTGTTGTCACTCCGAACCTTCTTGATCTTCACGTCAAGCTGATTTTGGGCCTTCCTAGCGAAGTTTCTAAAGATCTTTTGGACCTGCGACTTGTCATTAAGAAAGAACACCCACGTAAATCTTGAAAAATCATCAACTATAACTAGACCAAAAGAATTTCCACCGAGACTCTTGTAGGCATTGGGACCAAAAAGATCCATATGAAGTAGCTCGAGTGGCCTCCTTGTGGTCATGATGTTCTTCACGGGATGTCTTCCTCCAACCTGTTTACCTGCTTGACAAGCACTGCAAAGTCTATCCTTATCAAATATGACATCGTTAACTCCAAGGATATGATTTCCTTTAATAAGCTTGTCAAGGTTTCTCATGCCAACGTGACCTAGTCGTCTATGCCACAACCAACCTTTTGAGGATTTAGCAACAAAGCAAGTTTTAGGTTGTGCCTTTTTAGAGAAATCGACAATGTAAAGATCACCTCTACGCATACCCGTAAAGACCATTTTATGATTGTCTCGACGAAAAACTTGGCAATCTACTTCAGTAAATAGGACATTCAAACCGAAATCAGCAAGTCTAGATACTGAAAGTAAGTTGTAGCCGAGAGATTCAACGAGCATGACATTTTGAATGGAACTATCATGTGAGATGACCACCTTACCAAGGCCAACCACTTTACCCTTTGAATTATCACCAAAGGTGACATATTTTCGAGGGCCTCATTTTCAGCAAGCTCACGGAACATCTCTTCATCTCCAGTCATATGATCAGTACATCCACTATCAAGAACCCATTCCTTTCCTCCTGATTCATATCCCCAAAGATTTGCCTTAAGACCAAAATGTCTCATTGCATCATCAAGATCTAAGTCACTATCATCATCATCATCATAGTATCCATGTTCGTCATGATCTTGTGACTCATCATTTCCTAGAGAGGATAATTCATTAGATAAATGATCATCAAAGTGGTCACTTTTATGAATTCTTATAGCTTCGAATATGATATCACTAATGATTCCAACATCTCCTTTAGCATGCTTAAGATTGGTAAGTTCAAATAGACAATTACCAAAACTAGGATCACTAGAGTTCATCTTACTCAAGGCAATAGATTTATGGAGAATTTCATCCAAAGTTTTCAAGGAATGATCGGGAAATCGTTCCTCAAGAAATTTCCATATAGTATAGGCACAATTAAGAGTAGGCAAACTAGCAATCAAATTTTTGGGCAATCCTCTAATGATGAGCTCAATAGTTCTAAGATTGCGAATCATGTCAATATCTTCATCTAGGGTAGGATGCAAAGGAACAATATGAGGTGCACAAGGGCTAGCAATATACTTGTTCAAATGATATTGATTGAAGATTACAAGCATCTCATTTTTCCACTCATGAAAATATTCTCCATCAAGAATAGGCACTCTATGTCTAAGACTCCCTAAAGTAGACACATCCATCTTCCTCCAATGGTGATTAAACCAAGGCAATGGAGACCAAAGCTCTGATACCACTCGTAGGATCGAAAGTATGTCTAGAGGGGGGTGATTAGACTACTTGACCAAATAAAAACTTAACCTTTTCCCAATTTTAGTTCTTGGCAGATTTTAGCTATTGTAGGACAAGTCAAGCAATCATCACACAATTCAAGCAAGCATGCAAAGAGTATATTGGCAGCGGAAAGTAAAGCATGCAACTTGCAAGAATGTAAAGGGAAGGGTTTGGAGAATTCAAACGCAATTGGAGACACGGATGTTTTTCCCATGGTTCGGATAGGTGGTGCTATCCTACATCCACGTTGATGGAGACTTCAACCCACGAAGGGTAACGGTTGCGCGAGTCCATGGAGGGCTCCACCCACAAAGGGTAACGGTTGCGCGAGTCCACAAAGGGCTCCACCCACGAAGGGTCCACGAAGAAGCAACCACCCACAAAGGGTCCACAAAGTAGCAACCTTGTCTATCCCACCATGGCCATCGCCCACACAGGACTTGCCTCACTAGCGGTAGATCTTCACGAAGTAGGCGATCTCCTTGCCCTTACAAACTCCTTGGTTCAACTCCACAATCTTGTCGGAGGCTCCCAAGTGACACCTAGCCAATCTAGGAGACACCACTCTCCAAGAAGTAACAAATGGTGTGTAGGTAATGAACTCCTTGCTCTTGTGCTTCAAATGATAGTCTCCCCAACACTCAACTCTCTCTCATAGGATTTGGATTTGGTGGAAAGAAGGTTTGAGTGGAAAGCAACTTGGGGAAAGCTAGAGATCAAGATTCATATGGTAGGAATGGAATATCTTGGTCTCAACACATGAGTAGGTGGTTCTCTCTCAGAACATATGAGTTGGAATTGTGTATGTGTTCTGATGGCTCTCTCCACGAATGAAGAGGAGGTGGAGGGGTATATATATATAGCCTCCACACAAAATCCAACCGTTACACACAGTTTTCCAATCTCGGTGGGACCGAATCAACAAACTCGGTCGGACCAAAAATGTAAACCTAGTGACCGTTAGAGATTTTCGGTGGGACTGACATGCAACTCGGTAGGACCGACATGGTTAGGGTTTGGGCATAACGTAATCTCGGTGAGACCGATTACACAAACTCGATGAGACCGAATTTGGTAATTAGCTAACCAGAGAGTTGGTCAGGCAAACTCGGTGGGACCGATTTGCTCTTTCGGTGAGACCGAGAAGTTACAAAAAGGAAACACTGAATTTACATTGCAATCTCGGTGGGACCGATTGCATATCTCGGTGGGACCGAAAATATTGCAATAGGTAACAGAGAGTTTGCAATCCCATCTCGGTGAGACCGAGATCCCTATCGGTAGAACCGAATTGCTAGGGTTTGGCAGTGGCTTATGACAAGTGAAACTCGGTGGCGCCGGATAGAAAGAATCGGTAGGTCCGAGTTTGGCTTTGGGTTTAGGTCATATGTGGAAGTGGGAAAGTAGCTGAGGATTTTGGAGCATATCATTAAGCACATGAAGCAAGAGGCTCATTAAGCAACACCTCATCCCTCCTTGATAGTATTGGCTTTTCCTATGGACTCAATGTGATCTTGGATCACTAAAATGTAAAATGAAGAGTCTTGAGCTTGAAGCTTTAGCCAATCCTTTGTCCCTAGTATCTTGAAGGAGTTCCCACAACCTTTAGTCCATGCCACTCCATTGTTGAACTTATCTGAAACATACTAGATAGAAACATTAGTCCAACAAGAGATATGTTGTCATCAATTACCAAAACCACCTAGGGAGCACTTGTGCTTTCAACCTTCAATGCAGACAGATCGCTTGACGACCTCCAGCCGCGGGCAGGCATCCACAAGCCGCCTCACCAAGCCGAAGAAGCTGTTCGGAAGGGCGTTGCCAGGCCACAGCCGGACTATAAAGCTCCTCATGGCCAGATCGTCCACCTTATGTAGCTCGACCATCTGCTTCAGCTGGTCGCTCATTGGCACCGGGTGTTCGGCCTCAGCATACTGAGACCAGAACAGCTTCTCCGTTGAGCTTCCATCCTCGGCCTGGTAAAATTGTGCGGCATCATACACGCTGCGGGGCAAATCTGCGGATGCTCCTGGAGAGCTCCGGATTCGGGTAGGTAATCGGTAATTTACTTTTACATGCTTGCTTTGCATATAGAAAGCCTTACCCACCGCTATCTTCTTCATCGCATTGATCTCCTGGAGGGCCTTTTGGGCTTCGGCCTTGGCACTTTTTGCGCTCTCAAGGGCCGCGACAAGCTCAGACTCCCGCGTCTTTGAGTCAAGCTCCAATGCCTCGTGCTTCGCCACGAGAGCCTGGAGCTCTTGCTGCACCTCGCCCACCTGAGCCTCGTGCTTCTCTCGCTCGGTGCGCTCCTTGGCCGCTATATCCTCGGCCTTGGTTAGCACTTGCTTCAGGGTCGCCACCTCGGTCGTGGCCCCTGGCAAATATACGTTGATCCTGTCATTTTGCAATCGTGTGTTCTTTTATATATACATATCTATAGACAGGGTATTACTTACCCTTGTTCTCCTCGAGCTTCCTCTTGGCAAGGCTGAGCTCTTTCCTGGACCCCTTGAGGTCCTGCTTCAGTAAGGCGACCTCCGTAGTCAGTGCGGCGGACGCCAGCAGCGAAGCCTGCATATGCATATTGACATACTTGTATTAGACTCCTGCGATATTATTTGATCCTCTGTTCGGCTTTTCTTTGTGAACACCGAACAAAGCATCAGGGGCTACTGTCTATGCAGTAATATTTCTACTACATTTTAAAACACTTACCTCAAAGCCTATTAGAAGGCTGGCACAGGCTTCAGTCAACCCGCTCTTGGCGGACTGAACCTTCTGGACCACTGCACTCATAACAGTACGGTGCTCCTCGTCGATGGAAGCACTGCGAAGCGCTTCCAATAGATTGTCCGGCGCCTCTGGATGGACAGAGGTCACCGGCACCGGCGTCTTGCCCCTCTTATAAGGAGGCCGCCTGCCCGAGCCTGGAACCGCTGGAGGTTCCGGCGCGGTGTTTGGCTGAGGGCCGAAATCGGAGCTCTTAGGGGCTCCGTCCCCTCGGCTCCCAGAGTCCTGAAGGTCGCCGTGAGGCGCCTCCGGGACTGCCTCCCCTTGATCCGGTGCCCCTTGAGATAGCACCTCGGCATCGTCGGCAGGATGAGGGGAAGTGGTGGTCAGGACTGGATCGCTATCCATGTCCGACGAGCCCAGGGAGCCGTCCGATGATACATCGATACTGGCTCGTGGCGGCCTGTATAATTACGTTCGGCGTTAGGGAAAACAGGGCGACGAAGGAATTCTATGAGTTACTCTGGTATCCGAATACTTATGATCACCCCGGGGGCTTGGCCCTGGGCAACCACTCGTTTTCGCCTTCGTCGGCGGCGGTGGAACTGTCCGGAAGGAGAGTCCTTCCCTTCTTGGACCCTTCGGCCTCCCCAGTTGGGGCGGCCTTCCTTTTCTTGTCTCCCTCGCCTGGAGGGGGAGCATCTTCTTCTTCCTCCTCATCTTCGGGGGAGGCATGTGCCGCAGAGTTATCGGACGATGAGTCCGATAACACCTGGCGCCGCGAACTCTTTCGGGTTCCCTTGGCCTTCTTGGTCTTCTCCGGCACCTTGTAAGGGGCCGGAGTCAGCATCTCCGTCAGGAGAGCACCCGCAGTATCTTCGGGCAAAGGGGCCGGACAGTTAATCTGCCCCGACATCTCCACCCAGTCCTATTAAAGGCATGGAGATTAGACCCCGCACATAATTAAGCTAGGGAAAATAAATGTCCTACGGGACGTATTGAACTCACCGAACGCGCTAGGTGCTTTGCGCTTAGTCCGCGGTCCTCGGCGAGAGAAGGAGGGACCTCGGCGCCTTTGAACAGCACCTTCCAGACGTCCTTGTGCGTCGTATCAAAGAGCTCGCTCAGAGTCTGGTGCTGGGCCGGGTCGAACTCCCACAAAGTAAAATCCCGTTGTTGGCACGGGAGGATCCGGCGGATGAGCATAACTTGGACTATGTTGACAAGCTTGAGCTTCTTGCTCGCCATACTCCGGATACATTTCTGGAGTCCATCCAGCTCCACCGATGACCCACAAGACAAGCCCTTCTCTTTCCAAAAAGTGAGCCGTGTAGGGAATCCGGATTGAGACTCGGGGGCTGCCGCCCATTCGGCATCGCGCGGCTCAGTGATGTAGAACCACGCCGATTGCCATCCCTTTATTGTCTCCACGAAGGAGCCTTCAAGCCATGTAACGTTGGGCATCTTGCCCACCATGGTTGCGCCGCATTCTGCTTGTTGGCCTCATACCACCTGCGGCTTGATATTGAAGGTCTTTAACCACAGGCCGAAGTGGGGCCAGATGCGGAGGAAAGCCTCACACACGATGATGAACGCCGAAATGTTGAGGACGAAGTTCGGGGCCAGATCATGAAAATCCAGCCCGTAGTAGAACATGAGACCACGGACGAATGGATGGAGGGGAAACCCCAGTCCGCGGAGGAAGTGGTGGAGGAAAACTACCCTCTCGTGAGGTTCCGGGGTAGGGACGATCTGCCCCACAGCGGGTAGCCGATGCGCGATATTCGCGGCTAAGTATCCGGCTCCGCGCAGCTTCTTGATGTCTCCCTCCGTGACGGAGGAGACCATCCACCTGCCTCCCGCTCCGAACATGGTTGGAGAAGGTTGAGGTGGGAAGTGTGGACTTGGGCGCTAGAGCTCGAGCGTGCCAAAACGGATGAGCAAAGAAGGAAGAAGGCGTGGATAGGAAGGTGAATCCTTATCCCTTTATATGGGCGGACGAAACTAAGCGTTCCCACTTGCCTGGTAAAACTCGCTTATCCACCAAGCATTGTAATTGATGGCATGGTTGGGTTACCCACGCCCGTATTGATGAGAATCCCGTAATAAGGGGACACGATCTCTGCTTTGACAAGACGTGTCGAAAAACTGCCTCGCGTTATGTGCGGGGCTGGTTAAAGGGAACGGTTCGAATAATCACCGGGCCATGGCATAACGTCATACTGTCAAGACAAGTCAGCAAATTAGAATTTCGAAAATATTATTCTCTCTACGGTGGTATGTGGAACTTATTTTGCAGGGTCGGACACTATCCTTGTTTTCAAGTTCTTCTGTGATGTATTTGGAGAAGGAACCCGCCTTGCAATGCCGAAGACAATACTGCACGCCGGACTCATCGTCATTGAAGCCTGGTTCAGGGGCTATTGAGGGAGTCCTGGATTAGGGGGTCTCCGGACAGCCGGACTATCTCCATTGGCTGGACTGTTAGACTATGAAGATACAAGATTGAAGACTTCGTCTCGTGTCCGGATGGGACTCTACTTGGCGTGGAAGGCAAGCTAGGCAATACAGATATGGATATCTCCTCCTTTGTAACCGACCTTGTGTAATCCTAACCCTCTCCGGTGTCTATATAAACCGAAGGGTTTTAGTCCATAGGACAACAACCACAACATACAATCATACCATAGGCTAGCTTCTAGGGTTTAGCCTCTCTGATCTCGTGGTAGATCTACTCTTGTACTACCCATATCATCAATATCAATCAAGCATGACGTAGGGTTTTACCTCCATCAAGAGGGCCTGAACTTGGGTAAAACATTGTGTCCCTTGCCTCCTGTTACCATCCGGCCTAGACGCGCAGTTCAGGACCCCCCCTACCCGAGATCCGCCGGTTTTGACACTGACAACACACCTGCAGGGTTCTAAACTTTTGAAAGCCGTGCCCGCGGTTATGTGGCAGATGGGAATTTGTTAATGTCCGGTTGTAGAGAACTTGAAACTTAACTTAATTAAAATGCATCAATCGCGTGTGTAGCCGTGATGGTCTCTTCTCGGCGGAGTCTGGGAAGTGAACACGGTTTTGTTGTTAGGTTTGAACGTAAGTTGTTTCAGGATCACTTCTAGCTTCTCGACCGTTGCGTTGCTTCTCTTCTCGCTCTTATTTGTGTATGTTAGCCACCATATATGCTTAGTGCTTGCTGCAGCTCCACCTCACTACCCTTTCCTACCCATAAGCTTAAATAGTCTTGATCTCGCGGGTGTGAGATTGCTGAGTCCTTGTGACTCACAGATACTTCCAAACAGTTGCAGGTGCCGATGATACCAGTGCAAGTGACGCAATCGAGCTCAAGTGGGAGCTTGATGAAGATCTTGATCATTGTTATGTTTCGTTTCCTATTGATCAGTAGTGGAGCCCAGTAGGGACGATCGGGGATCTAGCATTTGGGGTTGTCTTCTTTTATTTTGGTTCTGTAGATGGACCTTGATTGTATTTTGGATGATGTATGGATTATTCATGTATTGTGTGAAGTGGCAATTGTAAGCCAACTCTTTATCCCTTTCTTATTCAGTACATGGGATTGTGTGAAGATTACCCCTCTTGCGACAAACCTGCCATGCGGCTATGCCTCTAAGTCGTGCCCCGACACGTGGGAGATATAACCGCATTGTGGGTGTTACATTGTGCCTTTTGGTTATCGGCACATATGGTAGCGAACTGTATGGCATGGAGTCTAAAAAAGATTCTAGATAAGTTGGTTGACGTGTATATTCATCTAGCACTTAATCAGTTTGCGCGCTAGGGATGCTCCATTTCAGTTGAACTGCACAAAAAATTTGGGTGGTTCATTTTATCGACCGCCTCCTTTCTTGTCTGCAATGTAGAATGTTGGCGAGCTACAGGACCAAGATGACCAGTAAACTAGATGGATGAAAGTAGTGGCCGAGTCGCTCAAACTTCCCTCGGCATCAAGGCCACTATCTCGAGGATAAACCTACAAGCGAAGTTCAGATTGTCTGTGCTGCCTCTTATGTACTCGAAAGTTTACTTGTACAAGCATTAATTTTAGCAAGAAGTACCTCTGACTGAACACCATTTACCAGTTTGTACCCTAGGTAATTAAAGTTTGTCCATGGATGATATTGGCTGTGATCTCAATCATTTGGATGCATAAACATATTGAACATGTGTATATCTAATTTTTTTTATGAATTATCTATGAATATTGTCATGTGATATATCAATCATTTGGATGCATAGACATGCTAAACTTGTGTATATATGAAACTTTTGAGTTGTTGATTGTGAATGTTGGCTATGAATATGAATTTGTCCTGTGAACCTGAGTTTGATACGAATGTTTACCTTTTCTGTTGTACTTGTGTGTGAACTTGTTAGTATGTCTACTGTGGGATTTGTGACGTGTGGGTGTCAAAGACACACCTTCTTCCCGAGAAGAATTGCACCTGCTTGTTAGGGTAGCAACGGTGTATCAGCTCTTTCTTATCCTTTAGCTTTGTCTTCCCCCCTCCCCCGCTCAACCCCTGTCGTAATGTTTTCGGCCTCAAAACAAACATAGTACTGCGTCATTTTGGGGGCTTGATGAAAAATTGAGTGCTTCTTTCTGTAGGTTGGCCCGCCGATTAAATGGGTTGCTGGCCCATCACGGACTGGGAGGCTAAAAATACAAGTTGTATGGTGCAGAGGCAAGTAAAAAACGCCATTGAGAGCCATCCACTGAAAAATAAAATCACGTCTGATGTGCTTCTTCAGTCGCGCCATCGGCCCCCTCTTTAATCTAGTTCGCTCCATTCCCCAACCGGCAGCACGGGACGGAAGTTTATTTGCCCCTCGCGCTACTAGGGGATTGAAGAAGCGCGGCATCGAGTCCAACACCGGTGATCACTTCTTGTCCAAGTTATTTTCAGATAAGAAACTGCATGTTTCAGAGGTAGAGTATTTAAATCAACGGGCACTTTTCAAACATGGATAACAGAATGTTGGAAATTTTATTCATGGTAAAAATGGAACTAACAACAAGTTAACATCATGTTGATTAATATTCATGCATAACACATCTTCATATGATTCAAAGTGAAAAAGATATGTTATTTTCAAAATGGCAAGACAATGTTGAGTGCGCAAAAAACTGGGTAAACTAGGGATGAAATTTTGGCAAGTGTTAGATATTTTTCAACTGCACCAGTTGGAACCGAACCTAGGCAGCACAACTTTTGGGTGAGAGGGCTGGAGCCACCGGGCTAGTGTGGTATGTTCGAAAGAATGAAGGCGTCTTCCCCGGCTCCTGTTCTTTCCCATCCATGTGTGCTCGCCGTGGCGCTGTTGTATGCCGTTGTCAACATGCTCAAAAATGAGAGGAATCCGGAGAGGACTTGTGATGCCCCTGATTTGACCGTACACTAATCATACACGCAAACGTGTATGATCAAGATCAGGGACTCACGGGAAGATATCACAACACAACTCTACAAATAAAATAAGTCATACAAGCATCATATTACAAGCCAGGGGCCTCGAGGGCTCGAATACAAGAGCTCTATCATAGACGAGTCAGCGGAAGCAACAATATCTGAGTACAGACATAAGTTAAACAAGTTTGCCTTAAGAAGGCTAGCATAAACTGGGATACAGATCGAAAGAGGTGCATGCCTCCTTCCTGGGATCCTCCTAAACTACTCCTGGTCGTCGTCAGCGGGCTGCACGTAGTAGTAGGCACCTCTCGAGTAGTAGTAGTCGTCATCGACAGTGGCGTCTGGCTCCTGGGCTCCATCGTCTGGTCGTAACAATCGAGTAAAGAAAGGGGGAAAGGGGGAGCAAAGCAACCGTGAGTACTCATACAAAGTACTCGCAACCAAGGAGCTACACTACATATGTATGCATTGGTATCAAATGAAAAAGGGGTGATCATATGTGGACTGAACTACACAATGCCGGAATAAGAGGGGGATAGCTAGTCCTTTCAAAGACTACGTTTCTGGCCACCTCCATCTTGCAGCATGTAGAAGAGAGTAGAAGGTAAGTTCACCAAGTAACATCGCATGTCATAATCCTAACCGATGATCCTCCCCTCGTCGCCCTGTGAGAGAGCGATCACCGGTTGTATCTGGCACTTGGAAGGGTGTGTTTTATTAAGTATTTGGTTCTAGTTGTCATAAGGTCAAGGTACAACTCCAAGTCGTCCTGTTACCGAAGATCACGGCTATTCGAATAGATTAAGTTCCCTGCAGGGGTGCACCACATTTCCCAACATGCTCTATCCCCTTTGTCCGGACACACTTTTCTGGGTCATGCCCGACCTTGGAAGATCAACACATCGCAGCCCTATCTGGGCACAACAGAGAGGTCAGCACGCCGGTCTAAATCCTATGGCGCAGGGGTCTGGGCCCATCGCCCATTGCACACCTGCACATTGCGTACGCGGCCGGTGAGCAGACCTAGCAACCTCCATTACAAAGGAAGTTGCGTTACGCGGTCCAACTTGGCGCGCGCCACTCAGTCGCTGACGTCACGAAGGCTTCGGTTGATACCACGACGTCGAGTGCCCATAACTGTCCCCGCGTAGATGGTTAGTGCGTATAGGCCAGTGGCCAGACTCAGATCAAATACCAAGATCTCGTTAAACGTGTTAAGTATCCGCGAACGCCGACCAGGGCCAGGCCCACCTCTCTCCTAGGTGGTCTCAACCTGCCCTGTCGCTCCACCTCAAAGTAACAGTCGGGGGCCATCGGGAACCCAGGCCCACCTCTACCGGGATGGAGCCACCTGCCCCTTCAGCCCCCATCTCCAAACAGTATCACCGGTAATGTAATAGTGTAAAGTATATAGTATATGCCCATGATCACCTCCCGAAGTGATCACAGCCCAGTAGTATAGCATGGCAGACGTACAAGAGTGTGGGGCCACTGATGGAACACTAGCATCCTATACTAAGCAGTAGGATAGCAGGTAAAGGTAACAACACTAGTAGCAAGGACAGGCTATGCAGCAGTATAGGATTAAATGAAAGCAGTAACATGCTACACTACTCTAATGCAAGTAGTATAGAGAAGAGTAGGCGGTATATGGT
>NC_041380.1:59102601-59105662 GCF_002162155.2 Triticum dicoccoides | reverse complement strand
TTGCTCTGGCAAGAAGGAGGGGTCATCTTCGATGTAGTCGAACACACGGACATCGGCAGCGGTCTTTGAGTCTACCGGAAAGGAGTAACGGAGGGGGAACACAATAAATAACAAAGCAATCAAATGTAACACAAAGCAAGACGTGGCAATACGTTGTGCTAGGGGTGACCTAACGTAAGGATAGGCAATACCGGCGAAGGGTGGAAACATCCGGGAAAGTATTCCCAGTGTTTTGCGTTTTTGAGCAGATGAACCGGAGGGGGAAAGTTGCGTGTTTGCTATGCTAGGGAGGTGTGGCGGAAAAACGGGCTGCGTATCCGGGTTCGTCTCGTCGTTCTGAGCAACTTTCATGTACAAAGTATTTTCATTTGAGTTACAGTTTATTTTATATGATTTTTCAAAGTTTTATTCATTTTCTGAAATTATTATTAATTTGAAATTAATAGACAAAATGCTATGGGTACCCAGCCCTCTGTACACAGAATGTACATAGAGGCTGACATGTGGGCCAGGGGACCCAGTTGACCAGTCAAAGTTTGACTGGTCAACAAGGGTGGGGCCCTACGTCATTGGTGCCTAGTTAACTAATAGTTTTAGTTAAACTAATTAGGTAGTTAACATGTTAATTAAATAGACTAATTAGATTGCGTGCATTCGCACTCATGTTGAATCAATAGGATCAAAATGACGGTGTCTAAGGATACTGACGAATATTGCCAGACATATGGAAAGCATCCATAATGCAAGCAGACAAGTATTGTAGAGCAATAAGCTACTAAGGATTTCTGGAGGATCAAATAGTATTTCAAAGACTTTCGCGAAATACATGTATCCACTAGGGATGAGCGGATACTCGATAAGTACGAGAAATTATTCGTAGGGGTATTCAGGTGGTAAAGAAATGCAAGGCGGTAGGCACAAGGGATTCTCAGACTTTCAGAGAATTTTTCAGGGTATCAAGTAATTTCAAGGGCAACTGGGGATGAAGATATGAACGACAAGTGTAAGTAGTTATCCACAAGGGTTTATCGATGAAAGGGATTTGCAAAAGCGATGGCACAAGTCTCGAGAGAACATCATAGAGTATCTTCAGAATCTTCTGGTGCAGCAGGCGATCATCTGGAATGAGGGGCTCTCCAGAGAAAGTATCATTGAGAACCTAAAGTTAGATTTAGTAAAACCATTTTAATCCGAACAGAAGAGAAATCAGAGTCCCAGAGTATAGACGAGGAATAAAAGATCCTAATACCACCCGATGGCGACATGGGCCCGTAAGACACACATCCATGTTAGTAAAAGTTTTGTAATTACTAGACTCAACTCCGGCCGAGGAGTGTGGATGGGGGATTCCTACAGGCAGTCGGCTCTGATACCAACTTGTGACGCCCCTGATTTGACCGTACACTAATCATACACGCAAACGTGTACGATCAAGATCAGGGACTCATGGGACGATATCACAACACAACTCTACAAATAAAATAAGTCATACAAGCATCATATTACAAGCCAGGGGCCTCGACGGCTCGAATACAAGAGCTCGATCATAGACGAGTCAGCGGAAGCAACAATATCTGAGTACAGACATAAGTTAAACAAGTTTGCCTTAAGAAGGCTAGCATAAACTAGGATACAGGTCGAAAGAGGCGCATGCCTCCTGCCTGGGATCCTCCTAAACTACTCCTGGTCGTCGTCAGCGGGCTGCACGTAGTAGTAGGCACCTCCCGAGTAGTAGTAGTCATCATCGACAGTGGCGTCTAGCTCCTGGGCTCCATCATCTGGTCGCATCAATCGAGTAAAGAAAGGGGGAGCAAAGCAACCATGAGTACTCATCCAAAGTACTCACAGGCAAGGAGCTACACTACATATGTATGCATTGGTATCAAATGAAAAAGGGGTGATCATATGTGGACTGAACTGCAGAATGCCGGAATAAGAGGGGGATAGCTAGTCCTTTCGAAGACTATGCTTCTCGCCACCTCCATCTTGCAGCATGTAGAAGAGAGTAGAAGGTAAGTTCACCAAGTAACATCGCATGGCATAATCCTAACCGATGATCCTCCCCTCGTCGCACTGTGAGAGAGAGATCACCGGTTGTATCTAGCACTTGGAAGGGTGTGTTTTATTAAGTATCCGGTTCTAGTTGTCATAAGGTCAAGGTACAACTCCAAGTCGCCCTATTAACGAAGATCACGACTATTCGAATAGATTAACTTCCATGCAGGGGTGCACCACATTTCCCAACACGCTCAATCCCCTCTGTCCGGACACACTTTTCTGGGTCATGCCCGGCCTCGGAAGATCAACACGTCGCAGCCCTACCTAGGCACAACGGAGAGGTCAGCACGCCGGTCTAAATCCTATGGCGCAGGGGTCTAGGCCCATCGCCCATTGCACACCTGCACGTTGCATACGCGGCCGGTGAGCAGACCTAGCAACCTCCATTACAAAGGAAGTTGCGTTACACGGTCCAACTTGGCGCGCGCCGCTCAGTCGCTGACGTCACGAAGGCTTCGGCTGATACCACGACGTCGAGTGCCCATAACTATCCCCACGTAGATGGTTAGTGCGTATAGGCCAGTGGCCAGACTCAGATCAAATACCAAGATCTCGTTAAACATGTTAAGTATCCGCGAACACCGACCAGGGCCAGGCCCACCTCTCTCCTAGGTGGTCTCAACCTGCCCTGTCGCTCCGCCTCAAAGTAAAAGTCGGGGGCCATCAGGAACCCAGGCCCACCTCTACCGGGATGGAGCCACCTGCCCCTTTAGCCCCCATCTCCAAACAATATCACCGGTAATGTAACAATGTAACGTATATAGTATATGCCCGTGATCACCTCCCGAAGTGATCACAGCCTAGTAGTATAGCATGGTAGACGGACAAGAGTGTAGGGCCACTGATGGAACACTAGCATCCTATACTAAGCAGTAGGATAGGAGGTAAAGGTAACAACAGTAGTAGCAAGGACAGGCTATGCAGTAGTATAGGATTAGCTGAAAGCAGTAACGTGCTACACTACTCTAATGCAAGCAGTATAGAGAAGAGTAGGCGATATCTG
>NC_041380.1:59095828-59102372 GCF_002162155.2 Triticum dicoccoides | reverse complement strand
TGCTCTGGCAAGAAGGAGGGGTCATCTCCGATGTAGTCGAACACACGGACATCGGCAGCAGTCTCTAAGTCTACCGAAAAGGAGTAACGGAGGGGGAACACAATAAATAACAAAGCAATCAAATGTAACACAAAGCAAGACGCGGCAATACTTGTGCTATGGGTGACCTAACGTAGGGATAGGCGATACCGGCGAAGGGGGGGGGGGAACATCCGGGAAAGTATTCCCAGTGTTTCGCGTTTTTGAGCAGATGAACCGGAGGGCGAATGTTGCGTGTTCGCTATGCTAGGGAGGTGTGGTGGAAAAACGGGCTGCGCGTCCGGGTTCGTCTCGTCGTTCTGAGCAACTTTCATGTACAAAGTATTTTCATGTGAGTTACGGTTTATTTATATGATTTTTCAAAGTTTTATTCATTTTCTGAAATTATTATTAATTTGAAATTAATAGACAAAATGCTATGGGTACCCAGCCTTGTGTACACAGAATGTACATAGAGGCTGACATGTGGGCCTGGGGACCCAGTTGACCAGTCAAAGTTTGACTGGTCAACAAGGGTGGGGCCCTGCATCATTGGTGCCTAGTTAACTAATAGTTTTAGTTAAACTAATTAGGTAGTTAACATGTTAATTAAATGGACTAATTAGATTAATTAATTAATTCATTTAACTAATTAACTAATTATTTTAATTATTATATCCTTTTATTCATTTATTTTTCCTTTTAGGGTGGACCCCGCATGTCATTGGCCAGGGACTTAACGGGCGTGCGGTTACGGGCTTCGGGGATCCGGGCGTCGCCGGTTTGGTGAAACCGCATGGGGCAGGGGGTCAGCGTGCGCCAGCCGGCGCCGGGCGCGGCGGCGAGGCGCCAGCGGCACGGGCGACAAGAGGCACGGCATCGACAGTGGGATGAAGCAGCGCGGGATCGTGGTGCCAACTTAATCAACAAATGATTCTAGCAGTTGGACCATTGGATGTTAATCCAATAGCCATGTTGCTTCTTCAACCTCTGTTCTTGCTCCTCTCTCCCGTGGGCGGCAGTGCTGCCACGCACCCAAACCAGTCAAGTTTCCCACTTATCTCCATCTCCGACTCCATTGTCGCGTCTTCCCCATCTCCAGGTCGTTCCAGTCTGGGGGCTCGACGTGATCCACCGGCCTTGGTGCGCTCGACACGGTGTGGTCAACGTGGTCAACAAACAAGACTCATCGGAAGATGACCGTATGTGAGAGGCTGACAGTGGGGACGCACCCCGCCCATGGACCCATGCATGCAACTGCATCCTTTTTACCATGAAAGATAACATTTTCTCCCCCTGATAGCTGGGACCCACCAGCTACATCTTCGCACGCAAGGAAGTGCGTCCTTAATATGGGCAAAAAAATGATTCCCCCCTGACAGTTGGGAACCAGCAGCTATATCTTCGCACACAAGGAAGTGCGTACTTATCCTCCCTAACGGCTGGGACCCACCCGGTCGAAGCGTACATACCGTTGTCTGTCTTGTCATGAACGTGTACGTACATACTGGTCAATCGGTCGCTCTGCAACGATGAACCGTGGGCGAGTAAGTAGCGGCACATGTTATAGTAGATCCCCCCACGTACCAGTTTAGGCTACCCCGTCTAAACCGTGTACACGTACATACAACCACACGCCAAAAAATACAACCACCTACGTACATACGAGCGGTGTCTCAAAATGCGTACTCGCGCATACGGATGGCCAGGGCTCGTGTACATGGAGAGGCAACGGAGGGCAGTGATGTTCTCCTGTTCATCTTCAGCTAACCGGCTGGGTCGGCACGGAGGAAACAACGTCGTGTTCACTGGGAGCCAAGTGACTGGGCCGGAACGCGTCCTGTTCTTTGGGAGGCAACAAACTGGGTCAGAATGGGTCGTGTTCAATGGGAGCCAACTGGCTTGGACGAAACAGCCTGATTGGGGTCTGGCATACCACAAAGTGGAGGAAAACGGCCTTGTGTTCGACCACGTATGGTCGAAATGGGGTCCTATTCATCGGGAAGGGTCTAGCGTACCGCAAAATGGAGGAAACGGACTTGTGTTCAAGCTCCTATGGTTGAAACAGGGTGATGTTGATCGGGAGGGGTGCGGCGTACCGCAAAATGGAGCAAACCGACTTTTGTTGGAGCGTCTACGGTCAAAACGGGGGCCCTGTTCATCGAGAGGGGTGTGGCGTACCGCAAAACGGGACTCCACGAGATACTGTTCATCCACCGTCTACTGCCTCGCTCCAGCCTCCATGGGCTACTATTTATCCACTGTCGACTTCCTCCAGCCTCCACCCGCTACTGTCCATCCACCATCGACTTCCTCCAGCCTCCACCTACTACTGTTCATCCACCGTCGACTTCCTCCAGCCTCCACCAGCTACTATTCACCACGGGGGTCCTTGTGACAGCCTGGCTTATTAGGGATGATAGACTACTCATATCAATAATGACTTCCTTCTTTTCCGGAAGCCCATTCGGACATAACTCCAAAGTTAAGCGTGCTCGGCTTGGAGTAATTTCAGGATGGGTGACAGACCGGGAAGTTGCTCCTAGGTGCGCACGAGTGAGGACAAAGTGCATAGAAAAGACTAGTATTGATCTCTGGGGCCAGTCTAGACCCCGCCAGGAGTAACGACCACCGGCGGGTGTGTCCGGGGTGGATGCACAGACGTATGTGCCAAGAGAGAACGTTCATGTGGCCCGACGAGGACGTTGGTTCCTCTGAGTGGGGGCGTATGTGCCAGCCTGGCTTATTAGGGATGATAGACTGCTCATATCAATAAGGAATCCCTTCTTTTTCGGAAGCCCATTCGAACAGAACTCTAAAGTTAAGCGTGCTCAGCTTGGAGTAATTTCAGGATGGGTGACCAACCGTGAAGTTGCTCCCAGGTGCGCACGATTTGAGGACAAAGTGCGCAGAAAAGACTAGTATTGATCTGTGGGGCCAGTCTAGATCCCGCCAGGAGTAACAACCACCGACGGGTGTGTCCGGGGTGTTACAGTCCTATTCAACCAGCCCTTCACGGGCTACTGTTCATCCAGCGCTCCACCAGCTACTGTTCAACTGTCAGGACCCCGATTCCAAGTCACATCGATCTAGCCGGTAACACCTCATATCACTTTGCGGCCTCACGCACGGTACCCCACGGGTGTCGCCTTACCATGGCCCAGGACCATTTGCGCCTTTTGGCTCACGTATATGATAGTGTCGCTAGCATCCATATGACAAAGAACCCGGGCCGACATGGCTAGTCGTGAACCCAAAGCGGCATAGACCTATGGAGATAGGCATACATGAATCACATCGAACATGTCGGTCATCAACGCGTGATTCCGGGCTGTAGCACTAGGCTAACAGGACTCCGGGGAACCCCGAGCTGTAGCAGGCTAGACAGGACTCCGGAGGTCACCGTGTGACATTTCCCCGAAGGGACAGACATAGGGACGAAGTGAAACACATGCCGGCCAGTCAAGTGTCCTGAACAGTAGTGCTGGGCTAGCAGGACTCCGGTGAACCGGGTTGTAGCGGACTACTATGGCTCGAGGAGCACTAGACTACATTTCCCCATATGAAAGGCTGCCAAGGATAAACAATTAGATTGTCGGATCCCACTCATACCAAGCATTTCAATCATACACACAATATGCCCAATATGAGTACATACAACATGGCATCACAACAAAACTCTACAATTCAAGTACTTTATTTAAAGGCTCCAGGGAGCCATACATAACATGTTCATACAGATAGGGTCACATGACCCAACACTCAAGTCATACAAACATACAAGCACATGCGAAAGCAACTAGTCTGAGTACAGACTCTAGAAAGAAAGAAGGCTTCTCGAAGCCTGTCTATCTACATAGGCCCTCCATGGCCAGGATCACCACCTGGGTGGCTAGTCACTTGTCGACGTCAAGGTCTACATAAAACACATCGGAGGGGGCGGTGTTGTCGTCTGAAAGCAGTAATTAAGCAAACAGGAGTACAAAGGTACTCAGCAAGTCTTACATCAGAACCTACTATACATGCTTTTTCTCAAGAAGGTAGTGGGGTAATGCAGCAAGCCAGCTTTGACTCTTGGCTAAGCTATCCTACGGAACTTCACCAGTAAAATAGTTTTCGCACACGAGTCCACTACTCACCAACACAATACTCCACCGGGGATCCTCCCTCGTCATCCTACGAGAGGGCCATCCTCGACACTCACACTTATCTTGAGTCTTTTAGTAGTATCCATTAACTTGTCTATGAACTGTATATGCAACCAAGTAGTCCTTTACCGCGGACGCGGCTATTCGAATAGTTTTATACCCTGCAGGGGTGTACTTCATCACACATGTTTCCACCACTTAGCGTCTGCACACGACATGTGCTCGGCAGACTTCAAGCAAAAGCCGACGTGGGTGTAGACCACGACCTGACTAACCTCACAAGTCTCTAGTCCAGGTTTATCGCCTATTCAGGTTCCATCCGCAAGGAAATCCGGCCGGGGTGTCCTCAACGGCCCCAAACGATGTGTACAGGGTCCCGAAACGCCAAACGGGCGCCCGGCATACCCGGCCACGGTGTATCTACCGCATCATAGCCCACCCCTAGGGTCAGCGCTACGCACGGCCGCCAACACATGTCCTACATACACCAGAAACTAATTGCAACTCTTGGACAGAGGCGAGAGGGGTCAGTAAGTCGAGCGGGGTCATATTTCAGGGCCCAATGTGTGGTAGTAGCTGAATCTTAAATCACACATACAGATCTCAGTTCTTAGGGACGGCCTCAATGAAACAACCCACCATGTACTCCTACATGGCCTCTCATCGATACCTTTACCAAAACATGTTCAACACATCCCTCACATTACCGGCATAAGCATTTCACTCTAGCCCATCTCCCAGATGAACCAGACCTGACACAACTCTAAGCATAGCAGGCATAGCAAAGTAGGAATCACATACATGGCTCAATCAACTCCTACACATGCTAGTGGGTTTCATCTAGTTACTGTGGCAATGACAGGTCATGCAGAGGATAAGGGTTCAACTACCATAGCACACAACAGTTTGAATCGCGTTGTCTTAATGTAGTAAGCAAGAGCAGCAGCGAGAACATGGGTTTGTATCGGAATGATCAATGGTTGCTTGCCTGATGGAGTGGTAGCGGGATACTGCCCTTCAGTTGGATACTCGTGAATATCCTTGGAGGCAGAACCTACCACGGAGAACACATCGGAACACAATCAACGCATGACGATATGCAACAATATGATGCATGCTATGACATGGCAATATGATTGTGTCTTGGCCTAATGCAAGCTAAAATAGAAAGGGATGAACTCATTTGAATCAAAGATTCAAATATTAGCTCATTAAACATGGCATTTATAGTGCATTACCTTATTCTGCCTAAACAGCAAGGTAAACTTGTTTTGTCATGCATGAAACCATTACAGATGGATAGATTGAATTTTTCTGATAATGTTTCATATATAATTTATCTCATTTGGAGCTATGGTTGAATTTCTATGAGTTTTTGAAGTTTTAAACATTTTCTGGAATTTCCTGAATAAAAATAAATCCAGAAAATGCAATACTGCGTCAGCATTGCGTCATGCTGACCTCAGCAGGTCAAAGGCGCCAGCCCAGGTCAAACCTGACTGGTGGGCCCCTTCTGTCAGCCTCTCAGCTAATTAGCAAAATTAGATTAACACTAATTAGTTGTGAGTGGGGCCTGGGCCCACATGTCAGTGACTGATTTAATTAAAATTAATTAAGACTAATCCTAATTTAGTTAGCCGACCGGCCCCACCTGTCATAGACTCAGGGGGGGTCTTCCTGGGCCCACCCAGGGGTCAAACTGGGTCAACTCGCCGGCGGCTCGACACCGGCGAGGCCCGAGACGGCGGAGGGCTTCGGATTTGGTCCTCCGGTGACCAAATCAACGACGGAGACGTGCTACGCGTAGCTGGGGCTCGTGCGCATCTAGTGGGGCAAGTGGGAGGAGCTGGGGTGGAGCGAGCTCGCCGGAATCGAGCTTGTGGCGGCGGCCGGAGTTCGGGCGAGGTGGGTTTCGACGCTACGGTGCACGAGAGGGAGAACTGGGGGTGGCTATGGGTTCCTGGTGCTGCACTGAGCACGGTGAGGCGCTCCGTTGTGGGCTTGCACGGCTGTGGCCACGGCTACGCCATGGCCGGCGGCGAGAAGCTCTCGGCTGCGATGGATAATGGAGCTAGGGGACGAGCGCGAGCACGAGAGAAGAGGGGAAAGGGAGAGGAGCTCACAGCAGAGTCGGAGAGGGGGTCAGCGGGCTCGGGGAGGTCCTTGCGGCGGCGAATTCGACTGGAGATGGCTCGGGTGCCTGAGGTTGAAGACGAGGGCGAAGGCGGCGATGCAAGGCCTCCGGCGATGCGTGGCTCGGTGGGGAGGACGAGGGAGTCGAGGCGGAGCTAATGGGCTCGTCGGAGGGGCGAGGGAGTGGCTGTAGTGGCAACTACGGCGATCGGCGGCGAGGGACGTGCTCGGCCGTCGCGGGGGAG
>NC_041380.1:59060043-59095558 GCF_002162155.2 Triticum dicoccoides | reverse complement strand
GCGTGGCACTTCAGCGCGTCTCCCGGGCGTCGGCGGAAGCAGGAGGTGGCCGGCGTGTGGCCGCGAGCGCCGGCCACGCGCTCCGCGTCCTTCTGGCGCGAGGAGGACGACGACTGGCAGCGCCAGTAGGCTGGGCCGAGCCAGGTGGCTGGGCCAGCACAGGTAAGGCCCAGGTGGGCTTTCTTCTCTCTTTTTTTTTGATTTTTGTTCTGTTTTCTATTTAACTGCAACTGTTTAGCTTTAAATAAAATACTAAAACATTTCCAAAAATCCTGAAAATAAATGTGGCCTCTGTTTAGATTATTTCCAACAGGAAACATTTACTCCCAGAATTATTTGAGCACTTAGATTATTTTATAGCATTTAAATGCCCAAATTCAAATACTTATGATTTAATTCAATGACCTTCTGTTGACCTAGGAAATTGTGCACCAATTTTTGCCAGAGGTTCTAACCTAAGACAAAGAGGGTGAACATTTTAGAAGGGCATTTCAGGTTCATTGAAATTATTTTTAGTAAACCCTAGTTGATTTCAAGAGGGGTGCTAGGGGTTCTGCCTTCCCCATTTCAAGTTTCTGATAAAAAGTAAACATGATGCACACTCTAATGGATGGACTAGCTAGGGTGTGACAACTCACCCCACTCAAAAGAATCTCGTCCCGAGATTTAGGATCCTCTGGGAAGAAGGCGGGGTACTCGAGTCGAAGACGATCCTCCCTTTCCCAAGTGGCTTCTTTATCGGAGTGGTGTGACCATTGAACCTTGAGAAACTTGATATTCTGACGTCGAGTGGTACACTCGGCTTGATCAAGGATACGAACGGGATATTCCCGATAAGAGAGGTTATCTTGTAGATCAAGCGTTTCATGGTCCACTCCACGGATAGGATCCGCGAAGCAACGACTGAGTTGTGAAACGTGGAAGACATCATGAACTCTGGAAAGATGCGGAGGTAGTTCCAATTGGTAGGCAACTTCTCCTCGTTTGGCAAGAATGCGAAAGGGTCCAATGTAACGAGGATCCAATTTGCCTTTGATACCGAAACGATGGGTTCCCTTTAACGGAGTAACCCGAAGGTAAGCCTTCTCGTCGACTTCATAAGTCATAGGCTTATGTTTACGATCATATTGACTCTTTTGACGAGATTGGGCGGTTTTCAATTTCTCACGAATAATGCGAACCTGCTCTTTTGCTTCCTGAATCATATCCGGGCCAAAGAGTTGTCTTTCCCCGGTTTCTGACTAGTTAAGAGGCGTTCGACATTTTCGTCCATAAAGAACTTCGAAAGGAGCTTTGTCTAAGCTGGCTTGATAACTATTGTTATAAGCAAACTCCACAAATGGAAGGCATTTCTCCCAATTCATTCCAAACGAGATGACAGAAGCTCGGAGCATATCTTCCAGAATTTGATTGACTCGTTCCACTTGACCACTTGATTGAGGATGGAAGGCGGTGCTAAAGGAGAGACGAGTTCCCATAGCATTTTGGAAACTTTCCCAAAATCGAGAGGTGAAGAGACTCCCACGGTCTGAATTAATTTCCAATGGAACACCATGAAGAGACACTATTCGGGAGATGTATAAATCGGCTAGCTGGCTAGCGGTGATACTCTCAGGAACAGGTAGAAAGTGGGCTACTTTGGAAAGTCGGTCGATCACGACGAAAATGGCATTATTCCCTCTCTTGGTCCTGGGAAACCCAGTGATGAAATCCATACTGATTTTATCCCATTTCCATTCGGGAATAGCCAAAGGTTGAAGAGTGCCAGCAGGCCGTTGATGCTCTGCTTTAACACGACGACACATGTCGCAATTAGCAATGTATTGAGCGATTTCTCTCTTCATCCTAGTCCACCAAAACCTCTGGTGTAGGTCTTGATACATTTTAGTACTACCGGGATGAATGGTGAGAGGGGATTCATGAGCTTCCTTAAGGATCAACTGGCGTAGATGTTGTTTCTTGGGAACCACTAGACGGTTCTCAAAAAAGACAGCACCTTGCTCATCCATGGAGAAACATTTAGCAACTCCGCTAGCGATGTTTCCCTTAATCCGGGATATGCCCTTATCACGCTTCTGGGCAGCTATGATTTGATCCATAAGGGTAGGTTTCGCCACCAGGGTGGATAGGAATCCTTGAGGAACAATGTGAAGATTTAGCTTACGAAATTCCTCATGGAGAAATGGTTGACTTTGTTGTAACATCAGGTTGTTACAATAGGACTTACGGCTTAGCGCATCGGCCATGACATTGGCTTTGCCCGGGGTGTAAGTTATTCGTAAGTCGTAATCCGAGATCAACTCAACCCAACGCCTTTGCCTGAGATTCAAATCTGGTTGGGTGAAGATATATTTCAAACTTTGGTGGTCGGTGAAGATCTCGCAACGATTACCGAGAAGGTAATGTCGCCAAGTTTTAAGTGCATGGACTACAGCTGCAAGCTCTAGATCATGTGTAGGATAATTGTCACATCCCTAGCTTCAGGCATTGCTCTAGGTTAGCTTCATGTGTGCATCATGTCTATATTTCTGAAACTTGAAATGAGGAAAGTGAAAGCCTCAGAAATCAATTTAAAAGAGGGGCAAGAACCCTTAAAATTGCATTCATTGTTTCCAACATGCCTTCATAAATGTTTGATAATTTTGGCAAGGCTTTGAAGACCAAACCAAAAATAGTGAACATTTATGTGGAATATTTTGGGCACTGAATTTAAATCATTATTGTATTTGAATCTGGAATTATATTCATAATATATGGGATATATTTTCAGATAACTTTGAAATGTTTTATGTGCTGTTGGAAAAGTCCATCTAGCAACATAAATTATTCAGAGGATATTTGGCACTGTTTTGAATTTGTTTAAATTTGAAAACAGTGGCAAAGAAAAAAAAAGAAGAAAACAAAACAGAAAAAAAATAAAACAGAGACAGAAACTTACCTAACCTCACCTGTGCTGGCCCAGCCTCCCCTGTGCAGCCCACCTGCGTGGCCCAGCCCACCTCCTTTCCCCCCCTTGTCCTCTTCTTCCTCTGCCAGTAGGCAGAGGCGAGGCGTGGCGCGCGCCCGAAGAGCGCCGGCCACCTCCTGCTTCGCCGTGGCAGCCTCCCCGACCCCCCTCGCGACGCCACGGAGACGGCCTCGACCCCCCTCGACCGTCTCTCTCTCTCTGGACCCCCTCCTCCTCCTCTGTTCTCCCTCCCTCTCGTCACCGAACGCACCTGGGAGCGCCGCTCGCCGTAGCCATGACCACGGCCACCCCCTCCCCTCTCCGGCGTGCTCCCGAGCTCCTGCACCTCGTCGCCAACCCCCTCACCGAGCCACGTGACCGGAAGGGCCCCGAGCAGCCGCCATCGTCATCATCTCCGAGCTTCGGCCCCGGTGCCGTCTCCGTCGAATTCGGCCACTCCGGCGCGCCCCCGAGCCCACTGACCCTCCCTACAGCTCCGCGGTGAGCCTCTGTGCAGAACCCCTCTCTCTCCCCTCGTGTTTGCGAGCCCTAGGCCATAGTTCCGTCGAGACCGAGACCTCACCGGCGCCGGACTTGTCGCCGTCGTCGTTTTGGTTCACCTCCGTCCAAACCGAGCACGCAGACGTACTCAGAGCACTCCCAGGAGCCCGTAGCGCCCACCAACCCCTCCTCCCATGCACCATAGCGCCGGTCCCGCGAACCCCCGAGCTCCGGCCGCCGCCGGGGTCGATGCCGCGCTCAACTCCGGCCACCCCACGCCCTCTCGTGGCTCCCCCTAGATGCGCGGGAGCACGGGCTTCCTCCTGGTGCCCTCAGGGTGCCCAACCGCAGCCTGTAGTGCCAACCCGAGCTACTCCGGCGAGGTTCCGCCGTCGCCGTGGTCGCCGGCGTCACTCGCCGACGTGGCCACTTAATTAGGGCGTAAACACCTCGCTAATCACCCACTAGAGCCACTGCCAAGTGGGCCCCCGTGCCTAATTAATTAGTTTAACCTCTCTGTTTAGATTAGTACTAATTTTGTGGGCCCCATAGGTCAGTTTGACCTGGCCCCGTCACACTTTGACCGACCCCACACGTCGGAGTTGACCAGGCTGATGTGTCCGTTGACTGGGCCCACCTTCCAGCGACCTAAACGAGCCCTAAGTCACTGACGTGTGGGCCCCACACGTCAGGTTTGACCGAGCCAGCCCAGTTGACCCTGCTGACGTCACTGTGACGTGGGGCTGACGCAATAAGTGTTTTCTGGATTTAATTTAATTCTGAAATTCCAGAAAATTGTATAAACTTCAATAATTCATAGAAAATTAACCGTAACTCCAAATTAAATAATTTATATATGAAAAATTATCAGAAAAATTCAAGGAATCCATCTGTACCATTTTCATGCATGTTAGAACAACTTATAGCTGCTGTTTAGCACAAATCAATTAAATGGCATTTGAATAATCACATATGGAGTTTGAATTTGAATCTTGTATTCAAACCAACTTCATTTAATCTGTTGCTAGTTGCATTAGCCCAAAACACATTCATTTTGCCATGTCATAGCATGCATCATATTGTGCATTGCATTGATCGTGCTTTTTTCTGTATTGCCGGTATTGTCCCCTCTCGATAGACGTGTACCGATGATGTGATCGTTGACACTGATGAAGACTCAATGTTATCTTCAGAAGTGCCAGGCAAGCAAAACCCCCTTGTTCATTCCGATACAATCCTACTCTCTCGCTCCTGCTCTCTTTTACTGCATTAGGACAACAACGATTCATCTGTTACTTGCTGCGGTAGCTGAACCCCTTTATCCTTTGCATGACCTGTCATTCCACAGTAAATAGATGAAACCCACTAGTATGAGTAGGAGTTGTTTGAGCCCTGTTGTGCCTACTCATTCATGCTTGTTTGTCATGCCTGCTACTGCTTAGAGTTGTGTCAGGTCTGATTCATCCGGGATGAATCAGAGGTGTGTGAACATGTCCTACTGTGTGTGAGCTAAGTGTGTGAACACGATTTGGTAAAAGGTGTCGGTGAGAGGCCATGTAGGAGTACATGGTGGGTTGTCTCATTGAAGCCGTCCTCAGGAACTGAGTTCTGTGTTTGTGATCCATGATTCAGCTACTACCATACATTGGGCCCTGAAATATGACCCCGCTCGACTTCTTATTCACCCTTGTCCTCTGTCCAGGAGTTGCAAGTAGTTTCTGGTGTTTGTAGTATGCTGGAGGCCGTGGACAGCGCTGACCGTAGGGGTGGGCTGTGATGCGGTAGGCACGTGGCCGGGTATACCGGGCGCCCGTTTGGTGTCATGGAACCCTGTTCACATCGTTTGGGGCTGTGAGCGAAACTCCGGCCGGATCTCCTCATGGATGGAACCCGAATAGGCGATAAACCTGGACTAGAGACTTGAGTGTTTAGGTAGTTCGTGGTCTACACCCACGTCGGCTTTCGCTTGAAGTCTGCCGAGCACATGTCGTGTGCAGACGCTAAGTGGTGGAAACATGTATGAAGAAGTACACCCCTGCAGGGTTAACATCATCTATTCGAATAGCCGTGTCCGCGGAAAAGGACTTCTGGGTTGCTTATATCAGTTCATAGACAAGTGAAAGTGGATACTCTAAAATACGCAAGATAAGCGTGAGTGCTATGGATGGCGTTCTCGTAGGGAGACGGGAGCGGATCCATAGTGGTGTATTGATATGGTGAATATGTGGACTCGTGTGCGCCACCTCAGAAAGTTACTCGCAGTCGTAGTTCAGGATAGCCACCGAGTCAAAGCTGGCTTGCTGCAGTTAAACCCCACCATCCCTTTGTTGATAATGATGCATATGTAGATAGTTCTGATGTAAGTCTTGCCGGGTACATTTGTACTCACGTTTGCCTATTTTATGTTTTTGCAGAGAGACTTCAGTCTCACTAGTATTTCCGCGTGGTCTTCGCCGTTTAGCTTGTTACCTCAGCTACGATCTTGTGCCTCGGCAGGATTTGGTAGATAGTCAGGCTTCTCAGCCTTTTTCATTTATAAGATGTCTGTACTCAGACATGATAGCTTCCGCTTGTGTTTGATTTGTATGCTCTGATTGTTGGGTCATGAGACCCCTGTTTGTAATATCTCGCTCCTCGGAGCCTAATGAATAAACTACTTGAGTCGTAGAGTCATGTTGTGATGCCATGTTGTATTTGCACATATCGAGCATATTGTGTGTATGTTAATGAAATGCTTGGCATGTGTGGGATCTGACCATCTAGTTGTTTATCTTTAGTAGCCTCTCTTACGGGGAAATGTCTCCTAGTGTTTCCACCGAGCCATGGTAGCTTGCTACTGCTCCGGAACACTTAGGCTGGCCGGCATGTGTCCTTCTTCGTTCCTGTGTCTGTCCCTTCGGGGAAATGTCACGCGATGAATACCGGAGTCCTGTTAGCCCGCTACAGCCCGGTTCACCGGAGTCCTGCTAGCCCAGTGCTACAGCCTGGATTCACTCGCTGATGACCGACACGTTCGATGCTGGGTCATGGATGCCTGTCCCTGTAAGTCTGTGCCGCTTTGGGTTTACGACTAGCCATGTCAGCCCGGGCTCCTTATCATATGGATGCTAGCGACACTGTCATATACGTGTGCCAAAAGGCGCAAACGGTCCCGGGCAAAGGTAAGGCGACACCCGTGGGAATACCGTGCGTGAGGCCGCAAAGTGATATGAGGTGTTACATGCTAGATCGATGTGGCATCGAGTCGGGGTCCTGACAATAATTTTCCTCATGTGGGTGTAATTGCCGTGAAGCATAGGCAATTACCTGACGATCTTGCATGAGTATGCAACCTAGTCCTTGTCGCGAGGCGTCGCAATAGATAATAAAGTCCTTGGAGAAGTCTGGTGGTACCAGTACGGGGGCAGATGTCAGGCGTCTTTTTAGTTCCTGAAAGCTGATCTCGCACTATGGGGTCCACTCGAACTTTTTATCTTTCTTGAGGAGTTCATTTAGAGGTTTAGCAACCTTGGAGAAATTTTCGACGAAGCGGCGGCAATAGCTCGCTAAGCCAAGGAAGCTCCGAACTTGCTTAACCGTTTCAGGTGGAGTCCAATCAAGGACGGCTTGAACTCGCTCGGGATTGACAGCAATACCCTTAGCAGAGATTACATGGCCTAGACAGGTCTCTGGCAACCAAAATTCACACTTGGAGAATTTGGCATAAAGGCAATGCTCTCGAAGTTTCATCAATACCAGCCTTAGATGTTCGGCATGTTCCTCTTCATTCTTGGAGTATATGAGTATGTCATCGAGGTATACTACGACAAATTTGTCCAGGTACTCCATGAAAACCGAGTTCATTAACCGGGAAAAGGTGGCTGGGGCATTGGTTAAACCGAAGGACATCACAGTGTACTCGTATTGGCCATAACGAGTAACAAAGGCCGTTTTGGGAATGTCCCCGTTTCTGATTTTGATTTGATGGTAGCCCAACCTCAAATCCATCTTGGAAAAGACTGAGGATCCAGTGAGTTGATCATACAGATCGTTGATCCTGGGAAGCGGGTATTTGTTCTTGATGGTGACCAAATTGACAGGTCGGTAATCCACAACCATTCGATCCGTTCCATCCTTCTTCTTAACGAAGAGGACGGGACAAGCCCAAGGAGAGGAACTAGGACGGATGAAACCCTTTTTCAAGGACTCATCGAGTTGGTTCTTAAGCTCGGCTAGTTCTACGGGTGCCATCTTGTAGGGTCTTCTAGAAATTGGAACGGTTCCTCGAACAAGGTCTATCACAAACTCAACATCCCTGTCAGGTGGAACACCTGGCAGTTCTTCTGGAAAGACATCCGGAAAATCTCGGACTACCGGAACATCCTCAAGGTCTGGAAGAGGGTTGGCATTTAGAGAGTAAAGCTGGCGCTTGGCCACCCGAGTTAAGACGTTAACTGTCTTGCCCGAGGGGTGAGTAAGTTGAACGGTCCTAGTGGCACAATCGATCTTAGCATAATGAGCTGACATCCAGTCCATACCCAAGATGATGTTTATGTCGGGGGACTTGAGAGCTATTAAGGATGCAAGGAAGACAAGCCTATCAACAAGAATTTCATTCCCATGGCTTACTCTAGAAGTTTGCCATCTAGAGCCAGGGGTTTGAATTTCCATGGTAGAGGGCATGTCACAGAATGTTGTGTTATGCAATCGAGCATAGTTCTTGGATATGAATGAATGAGATGCTCCAGTATCGAAAAGAACAGATGCCGGATGGAAGTTAACAAGGAGCGTACCAAGGCCGACGTTAGGATCCTCATGAGCCTCCTCGGCTGAAACATAATTGACATGGCCACGTGCAGTGGTGGCCGGCTTGGCGTAGAAAGTCTTCCCCGCGGCCTTACCACGGCCAACGGACTTTCCAGCTTGATTGGGGTTGTTGTTCTGGGGACACTCTTGGCTATAGTGACCTGGCTCTCCACACTTGAAGCACGTCACCACATTGGGGCGTGGAGCAGCATTAGCAGCGGGGCCACCATAGGGCTTGGGCGGTGCAAATTGCTGGTTGGGACGAGGCGCCTCAAAGGATGGCCTCGGGATGAACCTGGGTGGCAGTGCCGTGCTTGGGATCCACACCCGGCGCTTCTGAGTTCTAGAGCCGGATGAAGAGCCAAAATCACGGGGGTGCTTGCGTGAAGCGTCATAATCAGTCTGGCCCGTCTCAGCACTGATGGCTTTATTAACCAACTTCTGAAAGGATGTGCACTCGTGCAGATGGAGATCGCGGCGAAGCTCAGGGCTAAGTCCCTTGCGGAACCTTGCTTGCTTCTTAGCGTCAGTAGAAACCTCTTCAGGAGCATAGCGTGCCAGATTCCCAAATTCACGACCATATGCATCCACAGTCAGTCTTCCTTGGGTGAAGTTGCATAACTCCTCCCTCTTGCGATCCATGAGACCTTCCGGAATGTGATGCTCACGGAAAGCCTCACTGAATTCAGCCCAAGTAGTGATTTGGCTGACCGGGCGCATAGCTTCGAAGTTTTCCCACCAAAGGCTAGCAGGGCCTTTGAGGTGATAGGCAGCATAAGTAACCTTGTCGGCTTCAGCTACCTTGGCAGAACGTAGCTTGTGGGTGATGCTGCGAAGCCAGTCATCCGCGTCGAGGGGCTCGACGGAGTGGTTAAACTTTGGTGGGTACAGCTTGATAAAGTCATTGATTGACACCAAGTCATTTCATGGGTGGCGTGCAGTGTTTCGCTCAATCCGCTCCAGCAGGCGATTAGTCTCACGCTTGTTTCTTTCTGCCTCTAGCATCACTTCGGCCAGAGAAGGCGGGTGAGGCAGATTCTCACCTCTAGCTGCACTGGCTTCCCCCTGCTTCGGGGCAGCAGGGTTGCTGCGGGTGTTGACCATCCTAGGAGAAAACAAGACAACGGTTTAGACAAGGATGGCTCAAACTTAGCAAGGAAGTGCAGAATGTAATGGATAACACGGAATGCAGAGATGTTCATCCGTATGTCATGGTAATATAAAACTGCCATATATATACCAACGCTCATACACATCATACATAGTTTAGTACAAGCCCAGGCTACAGTACAACTATGATGAAAGACGTTACATCTCATCGGAGGCATTCCAAGCTCCTATACATTATTTGCCTACACCTCCGGAATTGACTACACACTAAGTCGTATTCCACAAGTCACGCAGGACAGCGGAAATACAACTACTACAATACTAGTGGTACTACTACTAACTCAGACAGCTCCGTAGTAGTTCTCATAGAAGTCACCTCCGTAGCCTGGAAGTTCAACATGACCATCCGGGAACAGACAGTCCTGAGGAGCCTGTGGACCAAAGGGGCTAGGATGAGGTCTTGGACCAACAAACGGTGGCCTGCGGGGACCACGGGGTGGGGTGATGCCTCCCACATCACGCCAATCCACCATGTCTGGCAGAGCTGATCTCACAGGATACAGATCCCTTGTATCCATACATCCAGCTTGCACCGCAGGTGCAAACTGAGTCAATGTGGCCCAATGATCAGCACGGGTATTGAAAAGCTCCAGCCTCAAGGTCCGATTCTCTCGGTCCTTATCTTCGAGCAACTCGGCAGTGGTACGAGTTAATGAGTCCTCCTGAGTGGAGTCAGCATAGATAGCCTGAAGATACCCTTGCGCTCCCGGAAGTGAAGCTGGCATGTAACGGAAGTCGGTGTTCCGAAGCAGGCCAGTCCGGACTCGCAAGATGGTCATCATGGAATAGGCAGCATCCTGCACAGCCATCTCAACAGTAACCCCGAGTCCATAGGAACAGTGAAGGGGCTCGGTAGACCTAGGATAAGAAGGAAATATCCTGACGGTGCAGAGATATTGGCTTTGATTAAAATCGCGGAACTGCTCTTTGACAGTGTATTCGGGATACCAACGGTAGCCCATCTCGATCATTACCCGGACTAGCATAGCAGTATGACCGGGCACGTCGAGGCACCGGGTCAGGCGAACCACTTGGTTTTGAACTTGGTTGGCCATCTGAAAGCACAACCACAATGTAAAGACATCAGAATTTCTAGGGAAAGTCGGACAGCATAATAGCTGTAAATGCTCATAAAAAGATTTGAAACATCCACAACAGTTCAGAATACCACTCAACAACATCATATCAAGGTTCTGATTCAATTAGCAACATACTAAGAACAGTAGAAACTGAACTTGGACTTGTAACAACAATCCTATAAGCTACTACGGATTAGTAACACGTGAACCTGATAGAAGAAGAGAGCCTAATCCTTAACCCACGTTGAATGAGAAGAGAATGACTCAGATCAGAGACATAGGGTAAAGGAGTAAAAGAGCCTTACGTTCCCTCCCACAATCAATTCCCCTACATATAACTAAGCATTTCTAGACTCGACATTGACCAGTTTGGCCCAACGAACCTACAGGCAGTCCGGGTCTGATGCCAACGCTGTCAGGACCCCGATTCCAAGTCACATCGATCTAGCCGGTAACACCTCATATCACTTTGCGGCCTCACGCACGGTACCCCATGGGTGTCGCCTTACCATGGCCCGGGACCGTTTGCGCCTTTTGGCTCACGTATATGATAGTGTCGCTAGCATCCATATGACAGAGAACCCCGGCCGACATGGCTAGTCGTGAACCCAAAGCGGCACAGACCTATGGAGATAGGCATACATGAATCACATCGAACATGTCGGTCATCAACGCGTGATTCCGGGCTGTAGCACTGGGCTAACAGGACTCCAGGGAACCCCGGGCTGTAGCAGGCTAGACAGGACTCTGGAGGTCACCGTGTGACATTTCCCCGAAGGGACAGACATAGGGACGAAGTGAAACACATGCCGGCCAGTCAAGTGTCCTGAACAGTAGTGCTTGGCTAGCAGGACTCCGGTGAACCGGGCTGTAGCGGACTACTATGGCTCGAGGAGCACTAGACTACATTTCCCCATATGAAAGGCTGCCAAGGATAAACAACTAGATTGTCGGATCCCACTCATACCAAGCATTTCAATCATACACACAATATGCCCGATATGAGTACATACAACATGGCATCACAACAAAACTCTACAATTCAAGTACTTTATTTAAAGGCTCCAGGGAGCCATACATAACATGTTCATACAGATAGGGTCACATGACCCTACACTCAAGTCATACAAACATACAAGCACATGCGGAAGCAACTAGTATGAGTACAGACTCTAGAAAGAAAGAAGGCTTCTCGAAGCCTGTCTATCTACATAGGCCCTCCATGGCCAGGATCACCACCTGGGTGGCTAGTCACTCGTCGACGTCAAGGTCTACATAAAACCCATCGGAGGGGGCGGTGTTGTCATCTGAAAACAATAATTAAGCAAACAGGAGTACAAAGGTACTCAACAAGTCTTACATCAAAACCTACTATACATGCTTATTCTCAAGAAGGTGGTGGGGTAATGCAGCAAGCCAGCTTTGACCCTTGGCTAAGCTATCCTACGGAACTTCACCAGTAAAATAGTTTTTGCACACGAGTCCACTACTCACCAACACAATACTCCACCGGGGATCGTCCCTCGTCATCCTACGAGAGGGCCATCCTCGGCACTCACACTTATCTTGAGTCTTTTAGTAGTATCCATTAACTTGTCTATGAACTGTATATGCAACCAAGTAGTCCTTTACTGCGGACGCGACTATTCGAATAGTTTTATACCCTGCAGGGGTGTACTTCGTCACACATGTTTCCACCACTTAGCGTCTTCACATGACATGTGCTCGGCAGACTTCAAGCGAAAGCCGACGTGGGTGTAGACCACGACCTGACTAACCTCACAAGTCTCTAGTCCAGGTTTATCGCCTATTCAGGTTCCATCCGCAAGGAAATTCGGCCGGGGTGTCCTCAACGGCCCCAAACGATGTGTACAGGGTCCCGAAACGCCAAACGGGTGCCCGGCATACCCGGCCATAGTGTATCTACTGCATCATAGCCCACCCCTAGGGTCAGCGCTACACACGGCCGCCAACACATGTCCTACATACACCAGAAACTAATTGCAACTCCTGGACAGAGGCGATAGGGGTCAGTAAGTCGAGCGGGGTCATATTTTAGGGCCCAATGTGTGTTAGTAGCTGAATCTTAAATCACGCATACAGATCTCAGTTCTTAGGGACGGCCTCAATGAAAAAACCCACCATGTACTCCTACATGGCCTCTCATCGATACCTTTACCAAAACATGTTCAACACATCCCTCACATTACCGGCATAAGCATTTCACTCTAGCCCATCTCCCAGATGAACCAGACCTGACATTTTCTGGAATTTCCTGAATAAAAATAAATCCAGAAAATGCAATACTGCGTCAGCATTGCGTCATGCTGACCTCAGCAGGTCAAAGGCGCCAGCCCAGGTCAAACCTGACTGGTGGGCCCCTTCTGTCAGCCTCTCAGCTAATTAGCAAAATTAGATTAACACTAATTAGTTGTGAGTGGGGCCTGGGCCCACATGTCAGTGACTGATTTAATTAAAATTAATTAAGACTAATCCTAATTTAGTTAGCCGACCGGCCCCACCTGTCATAGACTCAGGGGGGGTCTTCCTGGGCCCACCCAGGGGTCAAACTGGGTCAACTCGCCGGCGGCTCGACACCGGCGAGGCCCGAGACGGCGGAGGGCTTCGGATTTGGTCCTCCGGTGACCAAATCGATGGCGGAGACGTGCTACACGTAGCTGGGGCTCGTGCGCATCTAGTGGGGCAAGTGGGAGGAGCTGGGGTGGAGTGAGCTCGCCGAAATCGAGCTCGTGGGGGCGGCCGGAGTTCGGGCGAGGTCGGTTTCGACGCTACGGTGCACGAGAGGGAGAACTGGGGGTGGCTACGGGTTCCTGGTGCTGCACCGAGCACGGTGAGGCGCTCTGTTGTGGGCTTGCACGGCTGTGGCCACGGCTGCGCCGTGGCCGGCGGCGAGAAGCTCTCGGCCGCGGTGGAAAATGGAGCTAGGGGACGAGCGCGAGCATGAGAGAAGAGGGGAAAGGGAGAGGAGCTCACAACGGAGTCGGAGAGGGGGTCAGCGGGCTCGGGGAGGTCCTGGCTGCGGCAAATTCGATCGGAGATGGCTCGGGTGCCTGAGGTTGAAGACGAGGGCGAAGGCGGCGATGCAAGGCCTCCGGCGATGCGTGGCTCGGTGGGGAGGACGAGGGAGTCGAGGCAGAGCTAATGGGCTCGTCGGAGGGGCGAGGGAGTGGCTGTAGTGGCAACTACGGCGATCGGCAGCGAGGGACGTGCTCGGCCGTCGCGGGGGAGAGTGAGAGAGACGAGGGGGAGAGTGCGAGAGGATGAGAGGGAGACGTGGGTGGGTCGCGTGGCACTTCAGGGCGTCTCCCGGGCGTCGGCGGAAGCAGGAGGTGGCCGGCGTGTGGCCGCGGGCGCCGGCCACGCGCTCTGCGTCCTTCTGGCGCGAGGAGGACGACGACTGGCAGCGCCAGCAGGCTGGGCCGAGCCAGGTGGCTGGGCCAGCACAGGTAAGGCCCAGGTGGGCTTTATTCTCTCTCTTTTTTTTGATTTTTGTTCTGTTTGCTATTTAACTGCAACTGTTTAGCTTTAAATAAAATACTAAAACATTTCCAAAAATCCTGAAAATAAATGTGGCCTCTGTTTAGATATTATTTCCAATAGGAAACATTTACTCCCAGAATTATTTGAGCACTTAGATTATTTTATAGCATTTAAATGCCCAAATTCAAATACTTATGATTTAAATCAATGACCTTCTGTTGACCTGGAAATTGTGCACCAATTTTTGCCAGAGGTTCTAACCTAAGACAAAGAGGGTGAACATTTTAGAAGGGCATTTCAGGTTCATTGAAATTATTTTTAGTAAACCCTAGTTGATTTCAAGAGGGGTGCTGGGGGTTCTTCCTTCCCCATTTCAAGTTTCTGATAAAAAGTAAACATGATGCACACTCTAATGCATGGACTAGCTAGGGTGTGACATCAACCAGCCCTCCACGGGCTACTGTTCATCTAGCCCTCCACAGGGTCCTGTTCATCCACACCCAACCGGCTCGATCGGGTCCTGTTGATCCAATGGCAATGGCCTCTACTACCACGGGGTCATGTTCATCCAATCCCCATCAGGAACTATTCATCCAACCCCCAACAATGCTCATTGTTCATCAAGAGGCAGCAGGTTCGACCGGCTTCAGTTAGCAGCAGTAGCAAAGGAATCGCTCGGGTTCAGTTAACAACCAAGGATCGATCGCTAGGGTTCAGTAACGTAGCCAGTGCAATCGCTCGGGTTCAGTAAGCGAACGGCTCGCTCGGGTTCAGTTAGAGCCCAACGCCTCGCACACACGCGCGTATGTGTACAAGAGAAACACACAAACCTTTGTGCATCACTCGGCCTCGACCACCCACCGTAGCCGGGAACTCCCCAAAATTTTCCTCGCCCTTGCTTCTACCATGATTTTTTGCCGTCATGGACAACCCAAAGAATGTCGTGCAGGTGCGTCTCTGGCCCGCCCAGGACGAAAAGCCCATTTTCTGTCATGATTTTTTTGTCATAGAAGTAGGAGCCCACCACATCTATGATGATACTGGGTTTTGTCACAATTATCATCATAGAAGTGTCATAAGCATGATATAAAAAAATTTGTTCGGCCCAAAATGTCATGGATGTGTCTTTTTTTGTAGTGCTAGCTACTGACTACGGACCCGAAGGTCTACAATGAACTACTCATGCATCATCGGAGAGGCACCAATGAGGATGATGAACCCCTCTGTAAAGGTGTCTAGATTGGATCTGGTGGTTCTAGAACTTGCGGCGGCTGGAATTGTGTTTCGTCGACTCCCCTAGGGTTTTTGGATTTTCAGTGTATTTGTAGAGCAAAGAGGCGGTGTGGGAGGTGGCCGAGGTGAGCACAACCCACCACGGCGCGCCTGGGCCCCCAGGCGCGCCCAGGTGGGTTTTGCTCCTCTCGAAGCCCCCCTCTAGTACTTCTTTGGACAACGTGTGTCTTCTTGTCCAGAAAAAATCTCCAAAAAGTTTTGTTGTGTTTGGACTCCATTTTGTATTGATTTTCAGCGAAGTAAAAAAACAAGCAAAAAACAACAACTAGCACTGGGCACTACGTCAATAGGTTAGTCCCAAAAAATGATATGAAGTTGCAATAAAATGATTGTAAAACATCTAAGAATTATAATACTATAGCATGGAACAATAAAAAATTATAGATATGTTGGAGACGTATCAGCGGCCTCCTCCTTCTCGGTGAGCGCCTTGAGGAGCTTCGTATTGTCACCCATGAGTTGCTCAACGAGGCCGGTCGCCTTCTCAACTGAGGCATCGCTGATCTCAAGCCGATTCATCAAGCCATCGACCAGCTCCTGCTGCTTAATGAGGATAGCTAGAATGTCGTTGTTGCTGGCCAAGGACTTCAGCAACGCCAGCTTGTCGCGATCGCCGACGCGGCGAGTGCGCTTGTGAGAGCCCTCGCGTGCCGGTGAGAGCTCGTTCGAGGGCTCCGCGGCACGCCGGGACATCTCTGTTGCAGCTGCCGCGTGGCGGCAGGACCTCTCCAGTGCTTCCGCGGCCTTGGTCTTTGCTCCCTGGTTATATGTCCACCCGAAACTCCTCCTACAGGTCATGGTGGAACGACTTGACAGGAAAGACCAATTTTGTGGGTGATGAGGAGAGAAACTATGAAGTAATTTTCGAGTGGGTAGTTTTTATAGCCCAGTGCTAAGTGTGAACACATATTGGTTTGATCGGTGTGAACAGATTTGCAATTACTTATTGCGTTGTAATCTACAATGTGATGAGAAACAAGGTCAAAATTTATTGATGGTTCTGGGCCTACAAAGCCCGTTCCTATTGTTCTGGCTCATCACAAACAGTTCTTATGGATCAACCGTATGCCACGCATAGGAAGCCTGAAACGGTCCTCGGATGGCATACGTGGGTCCGCATTCTCGGATGTATATGTATGTGTCTGCCCACTATCACACACGGTGAAGATATCACCATCGTGTCCGATGGATGCGCCGTCGTGCCTCCCACGGGGTGCCAGAAGGTTGATCACGTGGTTGCTCGCCGTTGAGGTGGCCGCGACATGCTCTGCTCGTTGTTGAGGTGGTCGCGGTGAGCTCTACTCACGTCCATTCGCGTGTTTTGCTCACCGTTGAGGCGGGCGCGGCGCGCTCCGCTCTGGCGTCCCTATGCGCGGTCTACTCGCCGTTGAGGCAAATTTACAATGGCAACGGTTAATAATTGTCTTACATATTCATGATAATTTAAAATGCCACATGCAGCAACGCCCAAAACACTCACGTCCTACATATGCATACAATTATAATAAAATATAGACTAAAAGGCTGAGCTAGCGGCCTTCCGACGACGGTCTTCTCAGACTCCATGATCAGCATAGCACCCTTGTGGCTGTTCATTCCAAGTGTACCGACCCGCCTCCTCCTACAGAGCTGCTGGCGCTGGGAGGCTCTTGGGGCTGTTGGGCCTCTTCTAGAAGAGCTTGACAGCGTGCAATCGCGTGCATGACATCTCCTGGAACCGCTTCATTTCCATGTCTCTGGCCTGGTAGCAAATTCCATCCATCACCTGCATCCTCAAGATACCATGTTGGTTATGCTCTACTTCATCGGGGATGTCAACTCTGCAAAGGATGTGCTCGAGCCTGGCCACCACATCATTGGGATCGAGGTTGACACAGCCGCTGCCGGCAATGATGAAGCCACAGGCTGGCTGTGTCTTGACTGAATCATAGAGGTCCTCTGCCCATTCCTTGCGGGGCATCAGGCTCTCGATGAGCACTGCTGACGGCGGCTCTTCGGGTGGGTTGTCGATCATGCCACCAAGCAGCTCTGGATCTTTTGCACAGTGGATAGCAAGATGCTCATCACACTTCCTCTGCAATATATCGATTGTGCGCCCAAGGACTGTCATGCCGATATCGCTGCTGATGGGCCATGGTGCCTGCACCGGCCGATGAAGCTCTTGCTCCCCGACCTGCTCCGACTTGTTCTCCTCTCCAAAGATGTAATGCAGGTAGGGGTCGATGTTGAAGCTTTGGTCGTTGCCTGGCATGCTTGGAATAACTAATGGTAGATGGGTGAGGACTAGATCTGCGCACAGTGTCGTGACGGTGCGTTGCCGCCTGGGTTATATGCAGCAAACCATTAGCTGGTGGCGGGAAATCGATGAGGGAAGAGGCGGGGATTTTACAATTCACCCATGTGGAGCACGAGAAGACTAGGTGAAGCACACAACCCGAATATTGTATGTGGTGCCACGTGTTATCTATCACACACGTGTTAACATAAGGAAATGTATGTGTAACTTACTAATCATCACACATGAGTACTCGCAGATGCATCATGTGCGATACCCCTAGCCACCGCAAGCAACTAGTTTGCATTTTTCAAACTTTTTTGTACTCACAAAATCGCACACGAATTAACTATAGTAACCGTCTGTGTTATAATTTCTCATCGCAAATAGTTTATGTGAGTGGGTTGTTTGCCACGTATCACACATATCTTGTTTACACTAATCGTTTGTGTTCTTTTGGCTCATCGCAAACAGTTCATCTATGTGAACTATATGCCACATATCACACACATCTTGTTAAGTTAATCCGTTTCTGTTGTGTTCCCTAATCAAAAACCGTTCGTCCGACCATATGCCGTATATCACACACACCTTGATCTGGTTGACTGTTTCTGTTTTGTTGCCTAATCACAAGCAGTTCATCGGAGTGAACCATATGTCATATATCGCACACACCTTGATATGGCTGCCCATTTCTGTTGTTATGTCTCATCCCAAACAGTTCGTATGGATCAACCATATGCCCCTCATCGCACACGCAGCTAAAATCTGCACCGTGTTTGATGTATCCTTCATCACAAACGTTTTGTATCTTTTTTGACGGGTTTTTTACATCATCGTTTGCAATTAATGCATCGCACACAGTTTTGTCAAAGGGTCTCTGATTGTAGTGTCGCGTTACCAGCATCCTGTAGTAGTGGGGGGCCCAGGCGCGCCCTTGTGTCTTGTGCTCACCAGGGTGGCCCCCTCCGGTAGTTATTTGCTCCAGTAATTTTTATATATTCCAAAACAATTCTTCATAAATTTTCATCTCATTTGGAGATGTGCAGAATAGGTAACTCTGACGTTGCTTTTTTAGGTCCAAAATTCCAACTGCCGGCATTCTCCCTCATTGTATAAACCTTGCATATTATGAGAGAAAATGCATTAGAATTACTCCATAAAGCATTATTATGCATAAAACATTATAAATAATAGTAGAAAAACATGATGCAAAATGGATGTATCAGTATAGAGCTTTTTGTCACAAGAATTTATTTGTCCCTAGGCAATCGATAACTAGACCAGTAATCATTATTATAGTTTTATATGAGGGAGAGGCATGAGCTAACATACTTTCTCTACTTGGATCATATGCACTTATGATAGGAAATGTAGCAAGCATCCGCAACTACCAAAGATGATTAAGGTAAAACCCAGCCATAGCATTAAGTATCAAGTCCTCTTTACTCCCATACGCAACAACCCACTTACTCGGGTATGTGCTTCTGTCACTCACGCCACGCACCATAAGCGAAACATGAACATATTGCAACACCCTACATTGGGGATCCCTCACGCTTGCGTGATGATACGTCTCCAACATATCTATAATTTTTATTGATCCATGCTGTTATATTATCATTCTTGGATGTTTTATAATCATTTTCTAGTCATTTTATATCATTTTTTGGTACTAACCTATTGACATAGTGCCAAGTGCCAGTTGCTGTTTTTTACATCGTAGGAAATCAATACCAAACGAAGTCCAAACGCTGTGAAACTTTTTGTGATTTTTTTGGACCGGAAGACAACCAATGGACCGAAGAAGCACCTGGGGGCTGCTCCGAGGGGAGCACAACCCACCAGGGCGCGCCTAGAGGTCCAGGCGTGCCCTGGTGGGTTGTGCCCACCTCGGGTGCCCCTGGACCGCCTCTTTACTCTATAAATACCCCAATATTCCAGAAACCATAGGGGAGTCGACGAAAATCAATTCCAGTCGCCGCAGAGTCTAGAACCACCAGATCCAATCTAGACACCATCACAGAGGGGTTCACCACTTCCATTGGTGCCTATCCGATGATGCGTGAGTAGTTCTTTGTAGACCTTCGGGTCCATAGTTAGTAGCAAGATGGCTTCCTCTCACTCGTTTGATTCTCAATACAATGTTCTCTTGGAGATCCATATGATGTAACTCTTTTTGTGGTGTGTTTGTTGGGATCGGATGAACATTGAGTTTATGACCAGATCTATCTTTTTATCCATGAAAGTTATTTGAGTCTCTTTGATCTCTTATATGCATGATTTCTTATAGCCTTGTATTTCTTCTCCGATATTTGGGTTTTGTTTGGCCAACTTGATCTATTTATCTTGCAATGGGAAGAGGTGCTTTGTAGTGGGTTCGATCTTACGGTGGTTGATCCCAGTGAGAGAAGGGGAACCGACATGTATGTATCATTGCTACTAAGGATAAAACGATGGGGGTCTATTTCTACATAAATAGATCTTGTCTACATCATGACATCGTTCTTATTGCATTACTCCTTTTTTCCACGAACTTAATACACTAGATGCATGCTAGATAGCGGTCGATGTGTGGACTAATAGCAGTAGATGCAGGTAGGAGTCGGTCTACTAATCTTGGATGTGATGCCTATACAATGATCATTGCCTGGATATCATCATGATTATTTGAAGTTCTATCAATTGCCCAACGGTAATTTGTTTACCCATCATTTGTTATTTTTCTCGAGAGAAGCCACTAGTGAAACCTACGACCGCCCGGTCTCTTTCTCATATTATTTGCCTTTGCGATATATTTTCCTTTGCTTTTATTTTCAGATCTATTAAACCAAAAATACAAAAATACCTTGCTGCAATTTATTCTTATTTATTTTATTTGGCATTCGATCTATCAATCTACTACAATTTATTCACGTCCGTTTGCCAATTTCTGACGCCGTTACCCGAAAGGGATTGACAACCCCTTTAATACATCGGGTTGCGAGTATTTGTTATTTGTGTGCAGGTGTCGTTTGCGTATTGTTGCTTGGTTCTCCTACTAGTTTGATAACCTTGGTCTCATCACTGAGGGAAATACTTACCGTTGAGTTGCGAGGATCTGCAATATATAATAGGTTCCTAATCACAAATCTCATCTCCTCACAATTTACATTATTTGCCTTTTGCCTCTTGTTTTCCTCTCTCCCACTTCACAAAAATTTGCCATTTTTATTCGCCCTCTTTTTCGTTCGCCATTTTTTCGTCAGACCTATCCTTTGCTTGCAATCATGAGTGATTTCTGTATGGCACCAACAGATGATGGCCTAACTCCTAAGATTGGATGTACTAGCAATATGGATGCTAAAACTTTTATCTTGGGGCAAGGGAATGTTATGGGAAAAGAAAATATCCAAGAATTTTTCAATTGTGTTGGACATTTAAGTCTTGATGATGCTCCTATACTTAGTACTACTAGATCTTATGCGGATGCTATTTCAACACTAGTTCTGAAACTTGGAAGCAAATTTATCCGTACTCATGCTACTTTGCAAAGGTTGTTTTTTGAGCTTCCCATCATAAAGAACCCTAAAGCTAAAAAGTTGGCCACTCTTGTTCTTATGAATGAATTTGACTACATAGTACGGGAAGCTAGGGAAATCTTTGACTTTTATGGTATGAATCATGAAAAGCCTGTGATAGATGAAATTCTTTACAATAGTGATTATGCATTAAGACTTTGCTAAGGGATAATAAAATCTTTGATGAGAATCTTAAAAAGGAAGTCCCCATTCTAGATGTAATCCAACAAATTTTCAATAATGTTAATCAACATTACTCTTGGATTATTGCCGGAAATCAACGCGATTATGATAATGGGCAACTTTATAGTGCTAAGGTTTCTATGACAATATGTTTTATGTTGTTTTTACAAAACCCCATGATGAAACCATTTCTAAAAAAATTAAGAAGAAGGATGATAAAACTTAGATCCTTGCTCTATGCCTAGCTAAGGGCGTAAAACTATAGCGCTTGTTGGGAGGCAACCCAATGAATAAAATTTATTTTTGCTTTTTGCTTTCTGTTCTTGAGTGTTAGCACAATTATGCTACTGTTATGATTGTGTTTTTTGTGTTTTAATTAGTGTGTGTGCCAAGTAAAGCCTTTAGGATCTTCTTGGGTGCTAGTATTTTGATCTTTGCTTCAAGCCCATGTAGCTTCAAGCCGCATCACGCGACACGGAGAGCACCATAGGACATCACCAATAATAAAACATACAACTCAAACCAATCACGATCATCAATTAACCTGTAGGACAAAACGGATCTGCTAAACATCATAGGATAGCCACATATCATTAGATAACAATATATACCATTGAGCACCATGTTTAAGTAGAGATTACAGCGGGGAGAAGAGGTGTTACACTGCTGCGACATGGAGAGCACCATAGGACAGCGGCAAAGTTGTTGGTGTAGATCGTCATCACAATGATTGCTCCGGCGGCACTCCAGCGCCACCGGGAGAGAGCGGGAGAGTGCCCCCTCCTTCTTCTTCCTTGACCTGCCCCCTAGATGGGAGATGGGTTTCCCCTCTGGTCCATGGCCTGCGAGGGAGTCCTGGATTAGGGGGTGTCCGGACAGCCAGACTATACCTTCGGCCGGACTCCTGGACTATGAAGATACAAGATTGAAGACTTCGTCCCGTGTCCGGAAGGGACTTTCCTTGGCGTGGAAGGCAAGCTTGGCGATACGGATATGTAGATCTCCTACCATTGTAACCGACTCTATGTAACCCTAACCCTACCCGGTGTCTATATAAACCGGAGGGTTTTAGTCCGTAGGACAACGTACACATCAACAATCATACCATAGGCTAGCTTCTAGGGTTTAGCCTCCTTGATCTCATGGTAGATCTACTCTTGTACGACCCATATCATCAATATTAATCAAGCAGGACGTAGGGTTTTACCTCCATCGAGAGGGCCCGAACCTGGGTAAAACTTCGTGTCCCTTGCCTCATGTTACCATCTGGCCTAGACGCACAGTTCGGGACCCCCTACCCGAGATCCGCCGGTTTTGACACCGACATTGGTGCTTTCATTGAGAGTTCCTCTATGTTGTCACCATCAGGCTCGATGGCTCCTACGATCATCGATAGCGATGTAGTCCAGGGTGAGACCTTCCTCCCCGGATAGATCTTCGTCTTCGGCGGCTTCGCACTGCGGGCCAATTCGCTTGGCCGTCTGGAGCAGATCGAAAGCTACGCCCCTGGCCTTCAGGTCAGGTTTGGAAGTTTAAACTACACGGCTGACATCCGCGGGGACTTGATCTTCGACGGATTCGAGCCACTGCCGAGCGCGCCGCACTGTCACGACGAGCATGATCTAGCTCTGCCGCCGAACAGTGCCCTAGAGGCCGCACCCGCATCGGCTCCGACCCTTAATTTGGAGCCAACTGCGCCGATCGAGGATGGGCGATTGGACGCCACCTTGGGGGCTACAACCCCAATGGCGATTGAGCCAAGCACCAGCCCCGTACTCTGCGAGACTCGTGACTCCAAGGATCCGGACTCCTCTCCGGACTCCAAGCCCCTCGCGCCCCTGCCGATTAAATCCGATTGGGCGCCGATCATGGAGTTCACTGCCGCGGACATCTTTCAGCACTCGCCTTTTGGCGATATCCTGAAGTCACTAAAGTCTCTCTCTTATCAGGAGAGCCCTGGCCAGACTACGGTCAGCAAGGTTGGGGTACGGACGATGAAGAAATTCAAAGCCCACCCACCACCCACTTTGTAGCCGCTGTCGACGACTTAACTGACATGCTCGACTTCGACTCCGAAGATATCGACGGTATGGACGCCGATGAAGGAGATGATGAAGAACCAGCGCCTACTAGGCCCTGGAAAGCCACCTCGTCATATGACATATACATGGTGGACACCCCAAAAGAGGGAGATGGCGATGGAACAGCGGAGGATGACCCCTCCAAGAAACAGCCTAAGCGCCAGCGTCAGTGGCGCCGCTCAAAATCCCGCCAAAACAAACAAGGTGATTCCAGCACGGGAGATAATAATACTCCGAAAAGCACCGAAGAAAACCCCCTCCAGCAAGATTTAGCACAGGAGGATGGAGAAACCAGCCCTCATGAGAGATCGGCAGACAGAGAGGTCGAGGACGATAATTATATGCCTCCCTCCGAAGACGAGGCAAGCCTCGACAACGACGAATTCGTCGTACCAGAGGATCCCGTCGAGCAAAAGCGTTTTCAACGCAGGATTATGGCCATGGCAAGAAGCCTCAAGAAAAAATAGCAACAGCTTAGGGCTGATCAAGATTTGCTAGTCGACAGATGGACTGAAGTCCTTGCGGCCGAAGAGCACAAACTCGAACTCCCCTCCAAGAGCTACCCAAAGCGCAGGTTGCTACCCCGATTAGAGGAGGAAGCACTTGATGCGGCTGACCGGCCACCTCATGGTCGCGACAGAGAGGCCTCTCGGCCCTCCACTCAAGCCGCACCCCGTACCAAGGCACGGGAATATGCGCCGGACTTACGAGACATGTTGGAGGACAAGGCAAGGCAAACAAGATCGATCTACGGATCACGTGGGCGCCCTACAGCTCGAGACGGTAACCGTCACGCCAACCACAAATTCGGCAGGGCCGAACACAGTAGACAAGGCTCATTGGAGCTACGTCACGATATAGCCCAGTACAGAGGCGCCGCACACCCACTCTGCTTTATAGACGAAATAATGGATCATCAAATCCCCGAGGGTTTCAAACCCGTAAATATCGAATCATATGATGGCACAACAGATCCTGCGGTATGGATCGAGGATTATCTCCTTCATATCCACATGGCCCGCGGTGATGATTTCCATGCCATCAAATACCTCCCACTCAAGCTTAAAGGACCAGCTCGGCATTGGCTTAACAGCTTGCCAACAGGATCAATCAGTTGTTGGGAGGACCTGGAAGCCGCATTCCTCGACAATTTCCAGGGCACTTATGTGCGACCCCCAGACGCCGATGACCTAAGTCACGTAATCCAGCAGCCAGAGGAATCAGCCAGGCAATTCTGGACATGGTTCCTAACAAAGAAAAATCAAATAGTCGACTGTCCGGACGCAGAAGTCCTAGCAGCCTTCAAGCACAATGTCTGACCCGGCACCTTGGATAGGAAAAGCCGAAATCTATGGCAGCACTCACGACACTCATGACCCGCTTTTGCGCGGGAGAAGACAACTGGCCTGCTCGTAGCAACAATATGACCAAGAACCCTGGTAATTCGGACACCAGGGACAGTAGTGGCAGGTCGCGTCGCAACAAGCAGAAGTGCCGCATTAACAACGACAATGCTGAGGATACGGCAGTTAATGCCAGATTCAGAGGCTCTAAATCCGGTCAGCGGAAAAAGCCATTCAAAAGGAATCCTAGGGGCCCGTCCAGTTTGGACCGAATACTTGACCGCTCATGCCAGATACATGGCACCCCTGAAAAGCCAGCCAATCACACCAACAGGGATTGTTGGGTGTTCAAGCAGGCAGGCAAATTAAACACCGAAAATAAAGACAAGGGGCTGCATAGGGATGACGACGAGGAGCCCCGGCCGCCGAACAATAGTGGACAGAAGGGTTTTCCCCCACAAGTGCGGACGGTGAACATGATATACGGAACCCACGTCCCCAAAAGGGAGCGGAAGCGCGCATTAAGGGACGTATATGCGGTAGAGCCAGTCGCCCCAAAGTTCAACCCATGGTCCTCTTGCCCGATCACCTTTGATCGAAGGGAACATCCCACTAGCATCCGTCATGGCGGATTCGTCGCATTGGTTCTAGACCCAATTATTGACGGATTTCATCTCACTAGAGTCCTTATGGATAGCGGCAGCAGCCTGAACCTGCTTTACCAGGATACAGTGCGGAAAATGGGCATAGATCCCTCGAGGATTAAGCCCACCAAAATGACCTTTAAAGGCGTAATACCAGGTGTAGAGGCCAACTGTACAGGCTCAGTCACACTTGAAGTGGTCTTCGGATCTCCGAATAATTTCCGAAGCGAGGAGTTAATCTTCGACATAGTCCCGTTTCGCAGTGGTTATCACGCACTGCTCGGGCGAACCACGTTCGCTAAGTTCAATGCAGTACCGCATTACGCATGCCTTAAGCTCAAGATGCCAGGCCCTCGAGGAGTAATTACGGTCAATGGAAACACCGGACGCTCCCTCCGAACGGAGGAGCACACAGCAGCCCTTGCAGCGGAAGTACAAAACAACCTCTCCAGGCAGTTCTCCAGTCCGGCCACTAAACGACCGGACACCGTCAAGCGCGCCCGGCGTAGCCTACAACAAGATCGCCTGGCACGATCCAAGCAGGCATAGCAATGCGGCCCCAATCCCAACCCTCGCAAAAAGGCGACGCCAGTACTTCGCGTACATAACTACGCTCTAGAGATACCATGGGCACAAGGGGAGGGGCACCATCACGGCACGCCCAAAACACGGCTTAAACCATACCAGGGGCTGCCGATTTTTCTAATTTTCTCTTACTTTCAGGACTTCATCCTTCGGAAGGCCTGTTCGGCAGTTCAATTGCCGCACAAACGATGCAAGAACCAGGGAAGCAGACAAGCCACGCCGCAGTACGGAACTCCCAGGTGGTCTTTATCACGAGCAGTATACCTGTTCCGCATAATATTCCGCAGCTTACCCCTGGAACGGACATGTTAACTAGTCCAACCTTCCACTTATCGCATTATTTGTATCGTTCTGCTTTGATCGCAGCCCTTTTTAATAAACAATGCATAGCTTTCGTCTATTTTTGCATTACCTTTTTTCTTCATATATGTTCCTTAACGACATGTTGCACCCGTACACGTTGGTACGACCAAAATACGCCAGGGGCTTTAGTACCCCTCAACATGGTGTGAGAAGTCCGAACACTTTAACAAGTGGGGCACCCCGAACTTATAGCATTATATGCATCGGCTCCGAATCATGTCTTGGGTCAATAGTTGGGTTTGCCCAGCTCCTATGTTTTGGTGCCTTACGTTCCGCTATATCGTCTAAGGTAGCACTAGGAGAACCACTGCGATTGTGCCCCAGTTGAGCTGGGTCGAGCACCTCAGTGGAGAAAGCTAAAACTGACTGTCATGATGAAGCGAGAGCTGGTCGCTGTTCGAGAGGTTTTTTCGAGTCCCTAAAGACTTATGCCGCTTCGGGCAAGGAGCCGGCTCAGTCCGGCCAAGGTGTGGATAGCGCCCCGAACTCGGTCTTCCGAATACCAGGGGCTTCACTGAAATTTAAAATGATAGAATTCTATGGCTAAGTGAGAGTGTTCACGCATTATAGTCCGATTGCCTTGTTCGTTGGGCTGAGTGCCTCCCTCAAAGGACCCAAACATGGGAAAAAGAGCGCTCAGGTTTATCCCCGAACACCCCAGCACTAGCGGCATGGGGGTAGAAGCCGACGACTCGCCATCTCTCAAAATTGATAAACAGCCACACATAAGGTAATATTTTAAATTCCAACAGCATTGCTTAGCACATATAAACAAGTTTTCAGCGCATAGGACAAAACGAGCAAGTTTCGCTCAAAAATTACATCCCTAGAACATTCATCCGCCACAAGGTGGGCACCCTTCAGAACATCCTTATAGTAATTCTCGGGCTTGCGATGCTCTTTCCCCGGCGGTGGCCCGTCCTTCACCAGCTTCTCAGCATCCATCTTGCCCCAGTGCACCTTAGCACGGGCAAGGGCCCTACGGGCACCTTCAATGGAGACGGAGCGCTTGATAACTTCGAGCCTTGGACAGGCCTCCACCAACCACCGCACCAGCCCGAAATAGCTCCCAGGCAGAGCCCCTCCAGGCCACAACCGAACAATGAGGCCCTTCATGGCCTGTTCGACCGCCTTGTGGAGCTCGACCAATTGCTTCAGCTGGTCGCTCAGGGGCACAGGGTGTTCGGCCTCAGCGTACTGAGACCAGAACACCTTCTCCGTCGAGCTGCCCTCCTCGCCTCGATAGAATGCGGCGGCATCGGACACACTCCGGGGAAGATCTATGAACGCTCCTAGAGAGCTCCGGATTTGGGTAAGTAACAAGTAACTCACGTTTATGTGTTTGCTTTGCATAAAGAATGCCTTACCCGCCGCTATCTTCTTCACCTCATCCAACTCCTGGAGGGTCTTCTGGGATTCGGCCTTGGCAGATTTGGCATTTTCAGTAGCCACCGCGAGCTCGGACGCTTGCATCTTTGAGTCAAGCTCCAAACTCTCATGTTTTTCCATGAGATTCTGGAGCTCTTGCCGCACCTTGCCAACCTCGGCCTCATATTTCTCCCGCTCGGTGCGCTCCGAGGCCGCACTCTTCTCGGCCTCGACCAGCGCTTGCTTAAGTGTCGCCACTTCAGACGTGGCCCTTGAAATAGCCATGATAATCCTGTCATTCTTTGCAATTGCACCTTTTTATATATATTTAAAAACAAGGTATTTCTTACCTTCATTGTCCTCGAGCTGCTTCTTGGCACGCTCGAGCTCTTCCTCGGACCACTCGAGGTTCTGCTTTAGCGCGTCCACTTCCGCAGTCAGTGCGGCGGACGCAAGCAGGCAAGCCTGCATATGCATATTGAATCATTTTTGTTAGACTCCTGCGAATTCTATTTGATCCTCTATTCGGCTTTTCTTCCCGAACGCCAAACAGAGCATCAGGGGCTACTGTCTATGCGGTACTATTATTTACACATTCTTTACTTACCTCAAAGCCTGTCAAAAGGCTAGTACAAGCTTCAGTCAGTCCACTCTTGGCGAACTGAACCTTCTAGACCACCGCACTCATAATAGCGCGGTGCTCCTCGTCGATGGAGGCGCCTTGGAGCGCCTCCAACATATTGTCCTGCGCCTCCGGTTGGACGGGGGCCACCGGCATGGCGGAATTACTCCTCTTGGAAGGAGGTCCTCCGCCGGACTCTGGAACCTCTGAAGGTTCTGGAGCGGTGTCCGGCCTAGAGCCGGACTTGGAGCCCCGGGGGGTTTCATCCCCTTTACCCCTGGAGTCCGGGAGGTCGCCCTGCGGCGCCTCTCGGACCACCTCCTCCCGGCATGGAACCTGTTGGGACAACACTTCGGTGTCGTCCGTAGGGCAGGGGGAGGAAGCCGTCGGAAGCGAGTTCACATCCGACGAGTCCAGTGAGCCGCTCGATGACGCGTCAAGCCGGTCTTTGGGTGGGCTGCATAAACATATTCGACATGAGGGAAAGCTTTGCAATAAATGAATACTATGAATTACTCTGGTATCCGGATACTTACTATTTGGCCAGGGGCTTGGCCCTAGGCGCCCACTCCTCTCCGCCACCGTCGGTGTCGATGGAGCAGTCCAGAGGAAGGGTTTCCCCCTTCTTGGACCCTTCGGCCTCTCCAGTTGGGGCGGCCTTCCTTTTCTTCCCTTCCCCCGCTGGAGGGGGAGGGGTCTCTTCTTCCTCCTCCTCGTCTTCGCGGGAGGAGTGCGTCTTGGATTCGTCGGATGATGAATCCGACACCTCTGGGCGTCGGGCACTCTTACGAGTCCCCGTGGCCTTCTTCTTGACCTTCTTCTCCGGCACCACATAGGGTGCCGGAACCAGCAGCTTCGCCAAGCGAGCATCCGCTGGGCCTTCGGGCAAAGGAGCCGGACAGTTGATCTGTCCGGAGGTCACCTGCCAATCCTGTCAAAGGTAAGGGAGTTTAGATCCTGCATGGAGTCAAACTATGAAAAACTGATACCCTATAAAAGGAAAAAAACAGCTTACCGCGAGAGCGTGACGCTGCGCACTGAATCCACGATCCTCAGTAGCGGATGCGGGAGCCTCAGCGCCCTTGAAAAGCACCTTCCAGGCATCTTCGTACATCGTGTCAAAGAGCCTGCTCAGAGTTTGGTGCCGCGCCGGGTCGAACTCCCACAGGTTGAAAGCCCGTTGTTGGCACTGGAGGATCAAGCGGATGAGCATAACCTGGACTACGTTGAAAAGTTTGAGCTTCTTGTCCACCAGGGTTTTGACGCATGTTTGGAGTCCGGTTAGCTCTCCTTTTTTACCCCACGACAGGCCCGTCTCTTTCCAGGACATGAGCCGCGTTGAGGGTCCGGACCGGAACTCGGGGGGTGCGACCCATTCGGCGTCGCGCGGCTCGGTGATGTAAAACCACCCCGATTGCCACCCCTTCAGGGTCTCCACAAAGGAGCCCTCGAGCCAGAGGACGTTGGCCATCTTGCCCACCATGGCGCCTCCACACTCCGCCTGGCTGCCACGCACCACCTTCGGCTTGACGTTGAAAGTCTTGAGCCAGAGGCCGAAATGGGGGCGGATGCGGAGGAAGGCCTCGCACACGACGATAAACGCCGAGATGTTGAGGACGAAGTTCGGGGCTAGATCATGGAAATCCAGGCCGTAGTAGAACATGAGCCCCCAGACAAATGGGTGGAGTGGGAAGCCCAGTCCACGGAGGAAATGGGGGAGGAACACCACCCTCTCATGGGGCCTAGGGGCGGGGATGAGCTGCCCCTTTTCGGGAAGCCGGTACGCGATGTCGTTAGATAGGTATCCGACTTTCCTCAGCTTTTTGACGTGTCCCTCTGTGACGGAGGAGACCATCCACTTGCCTCTCGCTCTGGACATGGCTGGAGAAGGTTGAGGTGGGGAGTGCGGACTTGGGCGCTGGAGCTCGAGTGCGCAAGAATGGATAGGCGAAGGAGGAAGAAGGCGTAGGTGAAAAGGTGGATCCTTATCCCCTTATATGGGTGGACGCAACTACATGTCCCCACCAGCCTGGTAAAACTTGCTTATCTCCAAGCGTCGTAATCAATGGCGCGGTTGGGTTACCCACGCCCGTATTGATGAGAATCCTAGGATAAGGGGACACGATCTCTGCTTTAACAAGACGTGCCAAAGAAACCGCCTCGCATAACGCGCTGAGATGGGACAGTAAAATGGTTCGAATAAAAGCTTGGCCGTGGTGTGATGTCACACTACGGAATACATCAGCAGATTAGATTTGTGTAAATATTATTCTCTCTATGGCAATATGTGGAAACTTATTTTGCAGAGCCGGACACTATCTTTGTGTTCAAAATCTTCTATGAAGTACTTGGAGGAGGAACCCACCTTGCAATGCCGAAGACAATATGTGCGCCAGACTCGTCGTCATTGAAGCCTGGTTCAGGGGCTACTGAGGGAGTCCTGGATTAGGGGGTGTCTGGACAGCCGGACTATACCTTCGGCCGGACTCCTGGACTATGAAGATACAAGATTGAAGACTTCGTCCCGTGTCCGGAAGGGACTTTCCTTGGCGTGGAAGGCAAGCTTGGCGATACGGATATGTAGATCTCCTACCATTGTAACTGACTCTATGTAACCCTAACCCTACCCGATGTCTATATAAACCGGAGGGTTTTAGTCCGTAGGACAACATACACATCAACAATCCTACCATAGGCTAGCTTCTAGGGTTTAGCCTCCTTGATCTCGTGGTAGATCTACTCTTGTACGACCCATATCATCAATATTAATCAAGCAGGACGTAGGGTTTTACCTCCATCGAGAGGGCCCGAACCTGGGTAAAACTTCGTGTCCCTTGCCTCCTGTTACCATCTGGCCTAGACGCACAGTCCGGGACCCCCTACCCGAGATCTGCCGGTTTTGACACTGACAGCCTCCATGGTGGCGGAGGAGCAGGAGACCCTCCGAGATTAGATCTATCTCTCTGTTTCTCTTCTGTTTCGCATTCCTGTTTTCTGGCCTTTCACCGTTTCTTAAATTCTCAGAGATCCATAACTCTGATTGGGCTGAAATTTTAACATGATCTTCATCCGGATATAAGCTTCCTTGCAGCCAAAAGACATCTCCAACCGACCTACAGGGTGGACACAAGCTTGCCAGGCGTGCCCTGGGTAGGGGGCATGCCCCTGGAGCTTGTGGGCCCCTGGGGCATCGTCTCGCGTTGATTCCGCTTCCCAAAAATCACACATATTACAAAATAAATCTCTGTAAATTTTTATCGCGTTTGGACTTCATTTGGTATGGATATTCTGCGAAACAAAAAACATGCAGCAAACATGAACCGGCACTCGGCACTGGATCAATATGTTAGTCCCAAAAAATAATATAAATGTTGCCAAAAGCATATAAAATTTGTATAATATTGGCATGGAGCAGTAAAAAATTATAGATACGACGGAGACGTATCAGCATCCCCAAGCTTAATTCCTGCTCGTCCTCAAGTAGGTAAATGATAAAAAAGGATAATTTTTGATGTGGAATGCTACCTACCATAATCTTGATCATATAATCTAGTCATGACATGAATATTAAGACACGAGTGATTCAAAGCAATAGTATATAATTTGACATAAAGAATCAATACTAAGGCATCCCAACAAACAATCATGTCTTTCAAAATATCAATGCTAAAGAACGTTATCCCTACACAGTCATATAGCCTTGTCATGCTCCATCTTCTTAACACAAAGTATTTATCATGCACAACCCCAATGACAAGCCGATCAATTGGTTCATACTTTTTAACGCGCTTTAGCTTTTTCAATCCCCACGTAATACATGAGCGCAAGCCATGGTATAGCACTATGGGTGGAATAGAGTATGGTGGTAGAGATAATATAGAGAAGACAAAAAAGGAGAAAGTCTCACATTGATGAGGCTAATCAATGGTCTATGGATATGCCCATCAATTGATGTCAATGCAAGGAGTAGGGATTGCCATGCAAAAGATGCACTAAGAGCTATAAGTGTATAAAGCTCAAACTGAAAACTAAGTGGGTGTGCATCCAACTTGCTTGCTCATGAAGACCTCGGGCATTTGAGGAAGCCCATCATCGGAATATACAAGCCAAGTTCTATAATGAAAAATTCCCACTAGTATATGAAAGTGACAACATAGGAGACTCTCTATATGGAAAACATGGTGCTACTTTGAAGCACAAGTGTGGAAAAGGATAGTAACAATGCCCCTTCTCTCTTTTCTCTCATATATTTTTGTTTTCTCATTTTTCTTTTTTTCCTTTTTTTCTTGGGCTCTTTTTGGCCCTTTTTCCTCTCTTTTTTAATTTTCATCCGGAGTCTCATCCCGACTTGTGGGGGAATCATAGTCTCCATCATACTTTCCTCACTGGGACAATGCTCTAATAATGATGATCATCACACATTTATTTACTTACAACTCGATATCTAGAACAATATGACACTAAATGAATGCCTATGGCAGTGTACCAGGATCTGCAATGATCTAGCGTACCAAAGATATCAAAAAACAGAAAAGCCATGACAATATCATGCTAGCTATCTTACGATCATGCAAAGCAATATGACAATGAATGCTCAAGTCATGTATATGATGATGACAGAAGTTGCAGGGCAATATATCTCGGAATGGCTATGGAAATGCCATAATAAGTAGGTATGGTGGTTGTTTTGAGGAAGATATAAGGAGGCTTATGTGTGATAGAGTGTATCATATCACGGGGTTTGGATGCATTGGAGAAGTTTGCACCAACTCTCGAGGTGAGAAAGGGCAATGCATGGTACCGAAGAGGCTATCAAATTGCGGAAAGGTAAGAGTGTGTATAATCCATGGACTCACATTAGTCATAAAGAACTCACATACTTATTGCAAAAGTTTATTAGCCCTTGAAGCAAAGTACTACTACGCATGCCCCTAGGAGGATATATTGGTAGGAAAAGACCATCGCTCGTCCCAGACCGCCACTCATAAGGAAGACAATCAATACTAAATCATACTCCAATATCATCACATAACAAGAGATCATACCTGCATGCTTCGGGAATTACAAACCTTAACACCAATGTTCTCACTAAACCACAATCATTCACTAGTACCTCGCACATATTAGCATCTCTATATCGCAAAACCATTCCAAGGAATCAAACATATCATATTCAGTGATCTACAAGTTTTATGTAGGATTTTTTGACTAACCATGTGAATGATCAACTCTTGTTGTCTCTCTAAATAGATATAAGTTAAGCATGAGAGTTTAATTCTTTCTCAAAAGATTTGCCCACTCTCTAACAAATATAAGTGAAGCAAAAGAGCATTCTACAAATGGTTGTTTTCTATATGTAGAGAAATAGGCAATCCAAACTTCAAATGATATAAGTGAAGCACATGAAGCATTCTATAAAGCCATACTCAAAAGATATAAGTGAAGTGCAAAGAGAATTCTATATATCAACCAAGGACTATCTCATAACAGCATGGTGCATAAAAGAAAAGTGAAAAATAAAAACAAAAGACGCTCCAAGAATTTGCGCCTATCATGTGACGAATAAAAATATATCTCAAAGTAAAATTACTGATAGTCGTTAGAAGAAAGAGGGGGCATCCCCAAGCTTATTTGCTTGAGAGTCCTTGAATATTACCTTGGGGTCCCTCGGGCATCCCCAAGCCTAGGCTCTTGCCACTCCTTATTCCTTCATCCGTCGTGATCTCAACAAACACAAGATTGTGTTGGGAATCGTTGCATGGAAAACAAAAAAATTCTATGCACACGCAATGATCTATCCATGGAGATGCATAGCAATGAGGGGAGTGCCTACGTACCCTCAAAGACCGTAAGCAGAAGCGTTTATTGAACGCGGTTAATGTAGTCGTACACCTTCGTGATCCACCCGATCAAGTACCAAACATACGGCACCTCCGCATTCTGCACACGTTCAACTCGGTGTCTGCTACCTCTTGAGCACTGCGTTGGATTTCCCCGAAGAGGAGAGGATGATGCAGCAAAGTAGCGTAAGTATTTCCCTCAGTTTTTGAGAACCAAGGTATCAATCCAGTAGGAGGCTACGCGCGAGTCCCTTGTACCTACACAAAACAATAGCTCAACGCAACCAACGCGCTTAAGGGTTGTCAATCCCTTCACGGTCACTTACGAAAGAGAGATCTGATAGAGATGATAAATAATATTTTTGGTATAGAGATGCAAAGTGAAAAGTAAAAGGTAAAGTAAAAAGCAAAGCAATAATAAAGTGATGGAGATTGATATGATGAGAAAGAGACCCGGGGGCCATAGGTTTCACTAGTGCCTTCTCTCAAGAGCATAAGTATTCTACGGTGGGTGAACAAATTACTGTTGAGCAATTGACAGAATTGAGCATAGTTATGAGAATATCTAGGTATGATCATGTATATAGGCATCACGTCCGAGACAAGTAGACCGACTCCTGCCTGCATCTACTACTATACTCCACTCATCGACCGCTATCCAGCATGCATCTCGAGTATTAAGTTAAAAACAGAGTAACGCCTTAAGCAAGATGACATGATGTAGAGGGATAGTTTCATGCAATATGATAAAAACCCCATCTTGTTATCCTCGATGGCAACAATACAATACGTGCCTTGCTGCCCCTTCTGTCACTGGGAAAGGACACCGCAAGATCGAACCCAAAGCTAAGCACTTCTCCCATGGCAAGAAAAACCAATCTAGTAGGCCAAACCAAACTGATAATTCGAAGAGACTTGCAAAGATAACCAATCATACATAAAAGAATTCAGAGAAGATTCAAATATTATTCATAGATACACTAGATCATAAACCCACAATTCATCGGTCTCAACAAACACACCGCAAAAAGAAGATTACATCGAATAGATCTCCACGAGAGAGGGGGAGAACATTGTATTAAGATCCAAAAAGAGAGAATAATTCATCTAGCTACTAACTATGGACCCGTAGGTCTGAAGTAAACTACTCACACTTCATTGGAGGGGCTTGGATGATGATGTAGAAGCCCTCCGTGATCGATGCCCCCTCCAGCGGAGCTCCGGAACAAGCCCCAAGATGGGATCTCATGGATACAAAAAGTTGCGGCGGTGGAATTAGGTTTTTGGCTCTGTATCTGATCGTTTGGGGGTACGTGGGTATATATAGGAGGAAGAAGTACATCGGTGGAGCAACAGGGGGCCCACGAGGGTGGAG